>NC_136005.1:16278259-16438259 GCF_048128805.1 Centroberyx gerrardi | reverse complement strand
GCTATTGTGGCCAAAAACACATATCTGCAGAAAGTAAGCTTGTTAAGAAAGAAGAGAGGAATGCTTATTTTCTCACTGATGCCAATGTCTTTTTGAAATCATATGAAGGGCTTTAAAAAGGTCTCAACGTCCATGAAACTCACTCAGGACATAAATGCCCATGTAAACTTTCAGTTCAAGTAAGAGAAGGGAAAACTTCCACAGCAGCAGCGACATGGTTTAGGTGAGAAAAGGTGAGGTAGAAGGGAAAGATCACTTCCCCTCCAGGGACCACTGTGCTCATCTGACTGAGATGTTCAAATGATTAATAACAAGTTTGGTAAAATGTTTGGTATTAGAAAATCATGACGCTCTGAAAAAATGTTTTAATATATAATTTTAGGTGTTGTTGTCTATTAAAGCACCTACAGACTGAAGTGGGGCCCCAAGCTGCCAGCTGCCCCACACCATGTAAACTAACACTTTTCCTTTATAAAAAAAAAAAAAGCTGCATGTATGCTACTTGTCCATTCTAAAAAGCAGGAATACATTTGCACAATTTCTGTGAATTCATTATACTGAATATCACTATCTGGGTTATGATTATAGTGTATGAATGTCAGTACAAACAATTTTTTTGGTTTATCAAAGATGAAAATGTTAACAATAATTTATAATAACAATATAAGTTTTTTGCAATTAAAGTTATTTTCTACATTATTTTTTCTATTTTCTTCTTCTAAATTTCCAACATTGTTGAAAAACAAAAGCTGCGAGAGGCGCTGTCTTAGGATCTCAATATTTCAGGCATGGCCTTTGTTTTTGTTCTCATCTCACAAATTAGCACCCGCTATGTCCCCACACTGCCCTGTCTCTTGTGCTTAGGCTCAAAATCTGTAAAGTAATTCTGTTTTTTTCCAACCCGTTTAAGTTCATCAAGCAGAGAAATGCATAACAAGCATTTCTCAATGCTCCTTAAAAGCTAAACTTGTTAATCCGGAGTCTCTCTGTGTCTTAATAGTGTCTCGTTAAGGAATCAGTGAGTTGCCTGCACAAATCTGATTTGGACAGTAAACAAACCAGTGACACACTGAGACACCCAGACACGCTGACTCATGGAAACTAACAAGCTCACAAACATTCCTTTAATCCATTTTCCTTCATTTGAGAACATTTTCCACAACTCTTTCAGTTGTGCCGTTAAATTGAAATCAGGATCTTTGATGATAAAATAACTTATTAAAAGATAAGTAAAATGCGAGGGCTAATCAAGAGATAATGCTGCATTTAAAAAAAAAACTGTTAGAACAGTTACTATTCCCTTCTTTCTCTCCCTCTTCCTCTCTTCCTCTATTTTTACCTCTCTATCTCTCCATCTTTCATGTTTCCGGGGAAAGCTTAGCAGCTAAACCAACAGGGCCTCCCATGAGAGTGAGGGACAAAGAGAGGCAGAGACACAGAGGAACTTACCTCATACTTCATGCCAAATACATCACCAGCCCTGCTGCTTATGCAACCACAAACATTTTGTCTCCAACTAGTGAGAGGAATCTCAAAGCACCTCAGTCAGGTGGGAGATATTACATTTATACCCTAAGACTTCTCATTGCTCTGTTACTGTTGATTTCATCTTTTTATTTTGATTTGTTCTATATAAATAAACATTATCATTATTATTATTGTTTTTGTTGTTATCATTATTGCTATTATTATTATTATTAGTAGTAGTAGTAGTAATAGTAGTATAGTAGTAGTAAGCAGTAGCGTATATGCATGGTGTTGTATATTACCTACCATCTTGCTCTGTATTACCTGTATTAAAACAGGTTTACTTTGTTATATGGTAATTTGGGATTACTGTAGTTTATTTAAATTTATAGTTAATTGCATGAAATCACACTGTTCACATATATGAACGTTGTATACACAATAAATATTTAAAGAATTCACCTCATTACATTCAGCACATTTCAATTGATTTGTCTTATTTTTATATTAATATTATTATTATTGCTATAATTGTTGTTGTTATTAAATAGATTTGTGCAACAGAGCATCTGCCTTTCCAGAAACTCTTCCCTATATAACATCTGCGGTATCTGTTCCTTTAGTTGCAGTGTGGAGTGTCATGCTAAATACTGGGTGTCATTCTGAGGAGATCCTGCATGAACACTTGATGGACTGGATGACAAACATTTTTAGGGTCTTTGTGTCGATCAGTGGTTGCCGGCTCCAGTTTAAGCTCGAGCTTCCTGCCCATAGGGCCAAAAACCCCTCAATGCAAAGCTGACCCCTCTCTCACCTCTTTATCCTATAGCTTCATATCATTGAACAGCCTGTATCCTCCCAGGGCCTGCAGGCTCTAAAGGCCCTGCAGGCTCTGCAGGCTCTGCAGGCCAGGCCGGGTCATGAGACGAGAGCTGCTGCAGCGGGAGAAAGTTTGGACGAGGCTGAACTCTAAGGAGGAGAACTACGTTTTGGAAGAAGAGAAGAAGAGACGGCATCTGACAGAATCAGAAGAAGGAAGACGGGGGAATCGCAGAGTGTAGATAGACAGAGGAGAGGCGAGGTGGTGAGAGAGTGACAGAGTTGAGGACGGGTCGGGCCTGTTTGGACAGATGGTGCGAGGTTGTGGCCTGTAGGGTCCCACTAACTCCACCTTATCCCACAGATATATGTCCTAATCCTGACTAACTCTGCTACAAGCGGCAGGCTTACACGTCTCACCTCACAAGGGGCCCCCTCCCTCCCTCTGAGGATCTGTCTCCTTCACTCTCTACCCGCATGCACACACACACACACACACGCACACACACACACAAAGGCTGTACCAAGCTAGTTATTAAATGGAGCTGTGGTGAGAAAAAGTATATGAATACCCTGGTAATCACACCTGAGCCAAATATTTTCTCATAATTTGATTAAGCCCATTTATGTCCTGGATGGGTGCGGTTTGCTACAAATGACAAAATAATGAAATTGCCAAAAAGTTTAGACAATCACTGCAAAGTATTTAAAGTCATTTTAAAGTAATTTAGTATTTTCTGTCTTGATGTAGTAAACTCACTTCGTACTGTAGGTTAAAACAATTCCAATTACTGTTTCCCCAAGGTCCGCTGGTAATGTGTTGTTTATGTCTAAATTTGAATAAAAAAAGAACCAAGTATGTCTAACTTAGGTAAAAGATAACATTATATGACAAATCACACTGATCGTCTTCTGACAAAATGATGTGCAGTAGCATGTAACAAAGTAAAAAAGTAGTCCCCTCTGTTTATTTAGAGAGATTCCCAACATTATTTCTTTCCCTCTCCTTTTTCTGATTTGAGACATTACTGCAATGTCACACTGACCAGTATGATTTATTTTGCATCTGTTTTAATACAAATAAGAAATAAGAATTTAGGAAAAACAGATGTAGTACATTGTGAAGCCCTCATTATAATCAAATGTATTCCTAAAAATGCTGTTTTATCCAGATACTCTCTTTAGCAAAAGCAAATATTCTGTATCCGCTCTGCCTTAAGCAACATTGTTTATCATTCACCTTACTTCCTCCCCCTTCTTCTGGCTGTCTCTAATCTCAGTGTTTTTGTAACAAGGATCTAATCCATCACTTCAACTGTTAAGCTTTAAATTGCCCATTTAAGCTTTTCTTGGAGTTTGTGTAGCTACAAGACTGCACATTTCATACCTATTAAGCCGTTTAGTGTCTTTTATTGATTTACATTCCAGACCATCTTACTTCTGATTGCGTCTATCTGTGTATGTGTGTGTTTGTGTGTGTGTGTGTTTACTGGTGTTGTCCACGCTCAGGGTCTCATTATGAGTGGACTTATCAGGCTAGTCATGGGATTAGTGCTGATTCTCCCCCTGTAACCAGTGTCAGATTAACAGATACCCGTGCCTTAATAAACCGTCTGTAATGTAGAAATAAGCTGTTGGTACCCCTGCTATTACCTCACCCACCCCAGCCTCCACTGTCTATCCCCACTCAGATCAATAGAGGCACTTGCCATGATAATGCTTACTGTACAGTGTCAGACAGGGTCATGTTTAGGGACATTTAGGTGCTTAAGCCAACTCCCATAGGTACTGTGGCATTAGGGAGACTAAACAGGGTTAGGAGAAGATTACATATCTTGACTGAAGTTCATACAGATGTTAATGTTAGATGTCGCTTGGCTGCATGTTAATTATTTGCCATCATAATGATGAAATATTCAGTGAGAGCATGTTTTCTAAATATCCATAAATAAATCACCAGCTCATTTGCTTTGACAAATTACAAGTGATACTAAACGGTTTGCAATAAATCATCACCACTCATGTCTTTATGTAGAAATTCAATGCAGCAAAAAGGAAAGATCTAAAGCTAGACAGACAGCTTAGAGTGTCTCTGGGTGCAACCTCTCAACCAGCACCGACACACGCAGAGTTAGATTTCAAACGGCCACACAAACATAAGCATTAGAGGACTTTAATCTGAATAGACAAAAAACACCGACATACAGAGATGAAAATCAGGGGGTGACAGACAGAGGGACGCACTGTAGACAGAGACAGAGGTTAGGAAGGATGAGGAGGAAGAGAGGGATGAACGGATTAAGGTGGTCGATACTTTGGCTCCTCTCCCAGACTGAGAGATGACACTAAATCTGTTAATTCGTTCCCACCCCTTCACCCCCCTCCTCCTCTCCTCCTCCCATAGATAGCGTTGCTCTGTTTCTTCACCCCTCCATCCCCCTCTTTCAGGATTATTACAGTAATTTTTTTGCTGGCAACAAACACCCGATATCCAATACACATATTCTGAATGTGTAAGAAGTCCATCCTATTGACTGGTCCAGAGTCAAAGATTGATTTTCATAGAAGTCTGTATGATGTTTTCCTAAATCCTCATCCACATGTAAATTAGGGAGAAAAAAGTATAGGGAAACATGAGTTGTGTGGAAGTTCATTGGTGTTTCAAGGCAATTCTGTATACACACAGAGAGACAGGGACACAATTGTAATTGCAGGGAACTGTGATAACCACATTTAAAGCCAGATATTTACTGTAATTACGCTCTGTAGCTAAGGAGGCGTTAACATGTAATGTGACCTGCCGGGCTGTGGCTCTGTGGAGGAGGCGCTCCCCACTGGCAGCTACTGAAGTCAGCGCTCCTCTGCAGTTTACCCACAGTGCAGTGCAGGCACCCAGAAGGCTAATTGTGTAGCATTTCACATGTAAACACAAACTATTGATTTGCATTTTAGACGGCCTTACATGTAATTGTGTCTGAGTGCGCTCATGCATGTGCATTATTGTGTGTATATAGGTGTGTGCATGCATGTGGAGCTGCATGTGTGTTGGTGTGGGTGTAATAGTGTCCATGAATATTAATGTTGCTTGTGGCTAACGGTGCACCTTTTAATTAAGGAAACAATAAGTACCAATAAGTGCCTTTGTATAATATAATAAGTACCTTTGGCAATAAGTACCTTTGTATTTCATGCCAATCAACCCCATTTGAATTAATGAAACAGGAAAACAAAGGCAGAATTTTTTTGTTTTGTTTTGTTGCACAGTGTCACCAACAATATCCCCATTTCCCTTTAAATAATTCTGCCCTTATGAACTATGAAAGATTGCCTTCAGTGTGGATAGATGTTGTTAGTCAGCAGGGAGGGACGTGTCACGGTTAATCTGTTGTTGATTAGTTGGCACACAAAGCAGCGTCTCTCAGTCACTGCAGCCTGAGGATCTACAGTGTGCCACCGCTGACACAGGACGTCTTCTGTGAGCCTCTGAGCCACTTCACCCCAAAATAAAAACAGGCTGTTAAGCTGTGAGGTGGCTCCAAAAGCAGCAGCCATGTCACCTATTACGGCGGCGGTTCCCATGACTACCAGGCTGAACAGCTCACTTATGACCTTTTGTAGACATGGTTGTAATTACATTAGATTACACCGCATCTTATCATTGCCTGCTTTCATGAGCCATTCCCCCCCATAACTGCTGTGGCACAAATATCATCCACCAAGGCCTGCTGTGCATATCCAACAGCAAATAGAGTTTCACAGCCTGCTGATACTGTGGCAGCATGGAGGAAGACATTAAGCAACTTCATTCAGGAAAAAGAGTTATATCTAGCATTTATATTTATTGATAAGGATTTGTTTATTGATAAGGATCCCCATGTCAGCTATTCTTCCTGGCGTCCCACTAAAACACAATAAACATCCAAAACAAATGCACAAAGTTTAAAACCAGGATACAATAAAATAAAAAAATAGGACCAATTTGTCATGGGCCACAGCATGAAAGACAAGCAGAAATATTAATAAGATATAAGATAAGTCACATTTGTACAGTGAACAATGATTCTTACATATCAAAAGGCTAAGGACAAGCTCAAATAAACAAAAACGTGAATGAAATACAGATGTATGGATGCAATCGTACAAAAAACAAGTAGAACTAAAATTAAGAATTTGACCTTAACTCATAATCAAATGTCTTCTAACAAGTTTTTTAAAAATAAAACAAGTTTTTTAAAAATAGATGTAGCAGAGGAGTAATTTGCATACTGTTTTCTTCATGCTGCACACATGAATTGAGTGAATCTAGCCTTACTAGCCCGTTTTTTTTTTTTTTTTGTACATACAGTAGATCCTTCTTCAACCCGGAAGGAAGAGGAGAGGATGGGGGGTATTATGTGAGCACAACATGCACATTGCTTTGGATTGCTTGCATCTTTTTATTTTCTCACATCTTTTTCCTCTACCCACACATGTTCTCTCCCTGGCTCCTCTCTTTGCTCAGCCTTTATGCGATCATGTTGCTTGGTAACAGCAGAAGAATGATGAGAAGAGTAGGATGTGTTCGGGTGTCTCCTGTGTGATGTGATGTGCCTTCACACCAGCTGTAAAGGACGATGTGCATACTGGGCAATATAGGACAAAAAGTGCAGAATGAAACTTATTGTTGTGTATTTTAATCAGCTCACTGTGAGAAGGACAGTGTGTTTTCAAAGTAACTGTGTGTTGGGCGCTACCTGAGCTGACAAACTCACAACTTTTTTAATCAGCTTGTTTAGGAATGGGAAAATGGTTTCTATGTTAAAACTAATGATGGTTAGTGGGGCGTTAGAGAAGGGAAGAGACTTGTGGCTGAAAATCTAGGTGAGAAGGTGGAAGAGTAATGTTCTCCCCTCCTTTGACAGCTATTGTGGAGGCGCCTTTGAGCAAGGCACTGAACACCCACCTCCTCGGTGGCCAACAAGTCTTTGGTTGCACTGGGGAGCTTCCTGATCTGAATGAATGTAACTGTATGAAAGTGAAGCTGGATGGTGCAGAAAAAGAGAGTGTAATGCTTGTCAAAAAAAAAAAAAAAAACCTTCCTTGAAAAGATAAAGTTAAAAAAAGAAATAGAAAAGTCACAACTCTCTCTCAGTGCTGGAAGAAAGCAAAACTCAGAGCAGACTGAAGTGTCAAGCTTCACTTTCTGCAGCTGCTCAACTGACAATTAAAAGCAGAATGACACTTTAGACTTCTGGCGATATCGGTACATGAGAGGATTCACAACTTGTCACACTACAATAAAGTTAAGGTGGTTTGGGTGTAAAAGTTCAAACCAACACTATATTATGACTCCACTATACTCTGTTATGAAGTCATTGTTGCACAGATTGCCAATGCACCAACTCCAGTCTCCTCCACACACCATAAATCAAATTGAGACTCTTCATATTCATGCATCAGGGGAGTGTTGCTCATTCTTCACACAGAGTGATTGAGCTATCTAAGCTGTCTGATTTAGAGTGGATTTTCCCTTTATGGGACAGGATATTAAAAAAAAGATATTTTTTATCAGCAAAATTGCAGTAATTAACTGACAGGCATATGCGAACCAATGATTAAATAGATCAATTAAATTTCCCACACCTATCTCACTTATCTTTTGTCTGTCTTCACCAAGCCATAAAAAACTGTGTGGAAAAGACAAAACAGTGTGAGCTTCATAGCAGAAATGCATCTAAAACTATGCAAAGTACATGCATGCAACATTTGGTGAACAAAATAATGAGTTTCGGTCATTTGAGAAATCTCTTTAGCATTTCCCCCTAAGGCTCTTTGCTAGTTATAATTACTGACTTAGTGAAATGGCCTCTTAATCTCCATTTCAACAACTTGCAAAGAAAATCTCCTTGCTCGATGGCAGTTTTCTAGCCCAGGCCGTATCTGACTCATTACAGCATCTTTAGAAAAAAGGTCATGGCATGGTTGCTAATGACAACCTGCAAGACTGCTGCTCTGCTCAGATGAGTTGTGTGTGAGCGGCTCCCTCATTTGTAGGGATCAGTCGCCCCCTGCTGTTTCAGATTCTTTGACTTCTGAATACTTGCGGTTGCCATGCCAACCAAGGGAGGCATTTCTGAACTGAGGAAGTAAATTTAGCATTTACCTGCAATCATGAAAATCAAACCATTCAGGTGGATTATTATTACTGACATTACTCCATAAAATCACACTTTTCATATGTGTTTTAGTTCTTAGCTTGTCAGGTTAATCATTTCACTAAATAAGATGATGCATTTTCATTGGGATAGTGACACTAATTACAAATAATTACAGTCATGCAGTGTTTCATATGTATCAGGTTACTACTGTATTAATGTTGAGACAGCTGTCTTCCAGTATATTTCAACTGTGACAAAATACATCTCAAAATAATCAAAATAAATCTCATATCACACAGATATGAGATCAGGTGACAATAGAACAAAGAACAAAGACATTCACCGTTCTTCCATTACAGTGTTTTATTCATACAGTGAGGGTACTCATACATAATATCTTATTTAATTTTTCTATAAAATATATTACCTTTCAGTTCCTGAAAGCAAAACTAGATATAAATCATCAAGTTTCATTTGATAAGAAGCAACTCATTTTCAAGTGTCAACCAAGGCAATCAACTGTATCAGCAGTCAAAAATGCATTTCAAATTTAGAAATAACATTCTAATAAAGACATTTCTCTCCTGTCTAGCATTAGCCACAATGCTCAAGCATTTGGCTCCGTCCATTGGCTTTATAGCACAAAAGTGGCAACAATCAGACAATGATCATTTTGGGTTTTCTAAAGTAGCAAATACCATTCAAATACTGTAGTCACAAAAGAGTTCAGCAGGTTTCGTTTCACGTGAGAGGAAAGCAAAGACAGAAACACAGTGAGGGTCGAGGGAGAGAGAGAGAGAGAGAGAGAGAGAGAGAGAGAGAGAGAGTGAACAGCACATTAAGGAGTGAGAGTTCAACATAGGCAAGTGATGCTTTATGATGTCTGTCATATGGCGCCGTGCGACATTTATGTTCAGGTTCCCCCCGCACATGTTTCTTTGTTTCCACCGTCGATGAAATGCTCCACAGTTGTCATGACAACGCTCTGGCTGGACAGCGGCAGGTGAATTTCCCAGCCATCACAACAGCTCACTGTGACTAGGTGCTGAGTTGATGCTGTCTGTAATATAGCAGAGGACAGGTTCCTGATCACTGACAGTGACTATTACATAGAAACACTGGTTAAGAATCCACTAGGCAGACTAATAGATGTGATGGTGATCAATTAAGCCTTGTGCTAAGGATAATAGCTGTCCTAAGTGGGCACTAGTGGAAACCGTCTAACACTGTCTAGGCAGCAAGTCAACCACATAACATACAGTAGCATATTGCTGCTGGTGAAAACCTCATATCTCCAAAATGTCAGGAACTAAGAAAAATTGTCTTGTTTTTAACTTGACAATCATGCATTTTTCAGTTTATCCAATAGGTTTTTAAAGGTTTTCATCAGCTAAAGGGTTGCAGAACCTTTTCAATCCATAGAAGTTAAAACATGATAATCACCAAAACTGGAGTTACTTGGTTTTCACCTAACAATGACGATATCCATTTTAAATATGCCCTTATATAAGTGCATATAATAACATATATTTACATTTGTCTATTTATGATATTTCAGACTATAAATAGTAATAATAATAATCATGTTTTCCAATTGCAGCACATAGTTATCAACTCACTATTGGTGGTTGATTACCACTTGTCACTCACTATACTGCCCACCCCCACCCCACTCACACACACACACACACACACACACACACACACACACGCACACACACACACACACACACACACACACACACACACACATTTAAACTTTAAAGGAAAGGACATAATAAAAAAGAGAAACAGAGAGACATGTACCAGACAAGTCCAGTGATTTATTTCTGTTTTGGGGTAGTCTAGGTTTTTTCACAGGGGGTTTGCGATTTGGGGGCTTCTCAAGGTTATTAGGGCTATCCCTGTCAGTGCCTGAGGTGAGTGAGGACAGGAAACACAAATCAACAGTTAGATACAGACGCTTTACGCACAGAGTAACAGACACGCATACCGAACACAAGTATATTCCACCCTGTTAGATAAATGATAAGAGAATATAGTACAGAAAAGACATCTGTGTACCTGCGTCACATGACATCGCCTTTCTGTTCCTCTGCGGCTTCACTGGTGCCTGCGGTCTCATCCCTTCTTCACCTGAACGACAGATATCAAACACACAATCATTCGCTATGTTTACATGCACCGAGGAAACTGGCTGTTGGCCATCCTGCGGTTAAGGTCTTCTTCGGGTTGAGCTGTTGATATCCTGCGATTGAATATCGTTGTTGCCATCAATAAACCAACTAACAGAATATTCCTGTCCACCTGTACTGTCCCGCCCACAGATAACAATAGTTGGTTACTTCTAATACAAATTGTAGGGAAGAAATTATCCCAGTAGTAAGAGTAAGTATTGCTCGCCGCCAGAGTTTTTGCTGTTCTTTTTTGCTTTGTTGTTTTATGTTGACATGGCTTTATGGCACTTACTCTCGTTCTCTCCTGACTAGATCCTTGCTTGTGTTAAAATCTCTAAAAATCTAAAATTATAAGTCGCTTTGGATAAAAGCGTCTGCCAAATGGGAAATTGTAAATTGTAAAATGTACCCATAATGCTGTGTGAGTCTGCAGTTTGCAGATGGCAAAAACCAAGAGTGAAAGGAGTGAAAGGAGACGGTTACATGCTTCAGTAAACAGTTTAATGCCACGGTAAGCCAGGCATCTTAACCTGGTTTGAGCTTACCCAGGTTGTTCTAACCGAGTTATGACATTTACATGTGCCAACCTAACACCAGGTTACTTAAATAACTGGGTTAAGAATGGATTTCTCTGTACTTGTAAACTTTGTAACTTTTTTTTTCCATTTCTGTGTGAGTACCTTGACTTGCAGCTCTGTCTGGCAGTCCATGCATCGGCTTGCTGACAGGAGGGGGCACAGGAGGAGGGGGCAAGTTCCTTTCAATGGCTGATTCTTTTGGAAAAGTCACATACGAGGACATCTTTGGCTGTTCATCAGATCAGAATAGGAAACATGAATAAACCACAAGGACAAAGAGGACCATAGCAACTGGCAAACATGCTGTAGTTTACAGTAATTGCCAGTGTCAGCGCGCACTCTGTAGTATATCAAGATTAATTTCTTTCACACAAAAGACAAAACCAGAGCGCTGTTACAAACATGACAAATTGTGCAGATGAGGCTTGCCGACCAAATATAGATGACTAAAAATTGCACACCTTTTCTGGAATAGGAGGCGGTTGACCTTCTGAATCTCTTCCTCTTTCTCTCTCTTTCTTGTCTATTTTTCCAGGATCCTTCTCTGCATCTTCCTCCTCTGCACCTACAGATGAAAGAGAAGTGATTGTAATCTGGGATGAAAAGTGTTACATACAAATTAGACTGCTGCCATCTGAGCTGGCAAGAAGAGAGATTGCTCAGTCTTTTTTGGGGCTCCTTTGAATGTGAAAAAGACAGGCAGAACAGACCAGAAAAATAGATTTGGTGCTTGCAGTTTGTTCGGTAGCTAGTTCACTGAAAATTATTTGTGTATGTGCTTAATTCCGAGCTTACATACTGCACATTAGTGGTGGATGTTGCAGTACCTGGTAGAGTACCTGAGCTCTCTTGTCGATGCCTCAGCCTCAGCTTGGGCAGGTTAGGTTTACTGCTTTGTGGAGGAGGGTCGGGTTTGGACGCACAGGGAGCAGCTCGACCAGAAGACGCCCCTCCTCCGCCCCTCCATCCCTCTGCATGCCCTCCCACTGCGTCCGCACACGCGTGTCTATCTGCTTGCGCCTCCTGCTGACACAGATGCCAGTCCGCCGCGGTCGCCTCCGCGCTTTTCGGGGGATCCGTTTCCTGCTTCGGCGAGGGAGTCCTGTCTGACGGGTACGGAGGCAGGGGCCTCTGAGCCAGATGCAGCGCCTGGACCTGTCTGTCCGTCTTCCTGCCTGGATGCCTGCTCTCCAGCCACTGATGATCAATCTGTATGTCTGTCGGCCTGTTCTCTGACCATGACCTGTCGGCCTGTCTGCCGATGGTCCACTGTCTCTCCATCTTCCTGTCGATCTGCCTCTGCGTGTGTCTGTCGACCGTCCACTGCTTCTCCAAGCGTCTATCCGGATGCCTGCTCTCGGTCCAGTACCTGTCTGTTTGTCTGTCTGTTGTTTTCACCTCTGCGCAAGTTCTCTCTGATAGCCTGTCATCTAACCACAGCTGGTTGGGCTGTCTCTCTGCGTGTTTCTCAGGATGTCGATCAGTCTGCCTCCCTTCCATCCACTGCTTGTCTGTGTGCAGCCCCTCCGTCCGTTGTTTGTCATCAGCCCAATGCCTTTCTGTTTCTACTGGTTGTTCAAGACCTGCATCCACTTCAGGTTTCTGGCAAAGGAGAAAAAGAGAAAGAGATCACACCCGATGCAAACCTACAGTATAGTGAATACTCATGTTACACTGACTGTACCTCTTTGGGAGAGTAAAATGGGTGTTTGCTTCCCCCCATGCCTGGATGCGGTATGCCCTGCACTGGCGGTGGGCTCAAAACGAGGGCGTTTTTCCCCTGATGATCATTCACTTTCCCATCAGCCCCCTCTCCAGGAGATCCAGCTCTGGCAGCGGACCTCGGGGGCTGCAGGAGCGTGTATACATTCTCTGTGGCCGTCCTGAGAACAGAAGTCAATTAAAGAAATGAGTCTGCACGCAGTATTTGCCACGTAGTCTGCTGATATGAATACAGAGGGACGAGGCTGCAGCTTGCTCCTGTCTTAAATGTAACAAGCTTTGACAACAGACTGAACTGAATTATAATTAGGCTGTGTCATACTACTCCCAGAAATCAGCTATCTTGCTATCATAATCTGTATTAGACGTGCAACGTGTTAATTTCTAATCACTGGGCTGAATTGTCATCACTCGGTTGGATCCGGTATCGGAGGCACCGGCTGTCATCTACATCTGTGTACACAAACTGGTATCAGCCTGTCTGCGCTTTGGCAGCTATCAGCCATTTCTCATATCAACAAAGAAAACAGGGAGATTTAGAGCGTTATTTGTCAGAGTATTTATGGAGTTCAGTAATGCTCATTGTCCTTATAAGGGAAAAAAAACAGAAAACAGAAGAGATAGCCAGTAGAAAGGGCCCTGTCATAAAATAATAGAAAACTTGTAGAATAAAATGGGGGAGGGAAAATGGATCAGTGCTTTGTGGCATGGTGTATAAATATCTGATACATCGCACAGCCATGTTGTGTGTTCGAGGCCATTCCTTTCTCAGCGGTAATTGCCTGTGCTACAGACTGAGTTGCGTTTGTGTTTGTATGGGCGGGTGGAGGGGTGGGGGTGGGGGTGGGGGGTGGGGGGGAGGGGTAGTAATACACACGAACCCTGTGGGTGCTGTGGCAACAGTGTGACACTCTTCTCCATAAACCTCTCCTCCAGACTCCGGCCCCTGATTGGACACAGTCGGATTGCGGTTTTTACGGAAGCCAAAGATGGCGAGCATGTTGCGCCTCTTCTTCCTCCTCAGAGAGTGGGCTTTGTGCAGAGAGGAGAGCTGACTGAAGAAGGTGAGAGAGGTGGAACGCACACAGACACACAGTAAAATCGTCATTGTGTTCACACATGAGTCATCGCCATTGTTACAAGATTTGTCATTTATCAGGACCTGTAATTTTATTTATTCATAGCCATTCACGCCCGGCGTTTCTCCACCCCTCTGCTTCTAGTACCTCAGCCGCTTGAGTGTTGCTAGGCTACGCCTCTTGGTACACAATGATTTATCTAGAGTGCATTTATTTAATATTATAAATGTAATAATATTAAAAGCTTCTACTTAACCAGATGATCTGCAGTGTGGTGTGTGGAGGGGAACAACATTATTCTGACAAGCTGTGGCAGCCAGAGGCCACTCACTGCAACTATTTCTCATTTCAGCTCACCCAAAGTGACAGGCTCGCCAACATGATGGGTCTATATGGAAAGTGCTGTAAGGTGGAGCTCACCTGGTTTTAATTAAAGACACCTCAGCTGAGTTTTGGTCGGACAATTTTAGAAGCGCTGGAGGAAATAGAACAGTAAAGGGGACACTTACCTATCAGGGAGGACTCTTTTAGTGTAGAAATCTGGGAGTCCATCATCAAGAGGACTTATTCCTCCATTTTCACTGCAGTGCTGTACGCACACACACACACACACACACACACACACACACACACACACACAGATTTGGCGTACTTTCATTCATGTCTTTTTGGCGAGGTCAGTTTACTTGTACTGGGTTTCATTTGCAAAATGTTCTGTATGCAATAATACAAATGGATTATACTGGCTTCAGAGAGATGACATAACCTAATTTCAGCGATCCACTTTGTATAGATTACGCCTGACAAAGGCAGGAATCATTCTGAAAAATAGAGCAGCGCATTGCCCTTGCCAGCAGGCCTGAACATTAGGAAATGGCAGATGGGAATTATGCATAGAAATAAAGATAGATAGATAGATAGATAGATAGATAGATAGATAGATAGATAGATAGATAGTCTGTTTCCATGTAATTAAGTCTCTACGTGTATAATTTGCAGGCTAACTATATCTGACTGCTAGATTTTGTTCTTGGACAAGAAAACATAAACAGTGGGATCTCCCGCTACCATCAAACATTCATGAGTGACTATTAGAGTGAGTACAGACAGTGTATATCACACACAGTATCAGATTGTCATGTATAAAAGGGTGCTGAGATCAACCCCGCCTCACCGTCTCAGAGGGGATGTGTCCTGCTCTGTGCCTCCGCGGAGGCCTTGGCCGAACCCGGGTCACATGATGGAGCGGTACGCCCTGTGTGGGCAACTCCGACAAACCCTCCCAGGACGCAGAGCGGGACAGGGGCGAGGAGAACGACGGCACAGAGGGGGGCGGAGAGGAGCTGGAGTCGTCACACAGGCCTGACAGCAGACAGAGATGAAAGGATTAAAGGATGTGTTTGTGTGTGAGAGAGAGGGAGAGAGAGAGAGAGAGGGGAAGGAAAAGGAGATTTGAGAAGGTGCAGCAGAGCAGACAGGGGGGAGGAATCATGGGGAGCTATCATCTCTGCTTCAAAGACATGTAACTTCAAATTTAAAACAATTGCCGGCGGCTGTGAAATATATTGACTCGGGTCTCGGCTCTGGCCAGATTAAAACAGCCATTAATAGACTAGATGAGATAGATGGAGGGAGAAAGAGGGGAGAGGAAAAGAAGACCCGACTGAAAAACACACTAATGGAGCTCTAAAAGAGACGAGATGGGGTAAAGAGCAAGAGAAGAAAGACGGAGGAGAAAAGGATAAGAGGATTCAGTACTCACTCAGCCTGGTGGAGACGGGTCGTATCCGTCTCGTTCTAGAGCTGTGCTTCTTAATGGCTATTGTGTCCTGGATGAGAAGAGGGAGATACGGAGATGCTGAGGGATAATATTAGAATCAGACACACAAGTATACAGCTAGGAACAAGTAAAACATGTCATCCACTGCGAATGATGCAGGCAGCCGATCAGTGCCAAAATGCTCTCAGAGATTTGTCAAAATCGTCCTGGTGATGTCTGAGAAACCACATTTAAGTTGAACATTTTGACCTGTGATTATGCAGTAATGCCCCCATTAGGCTAATCGCTGTAATTTGTAAGGATGGCTTGATTTGTGTAGCAAGTTTCATGTCAAACAGACTTACGGTGTAGGAGTTTCAGTGTTTGTGATGTTTCAATGTGACCTTTCAGTGTTTGAAATTTTGACCTTTAATTATAGCATTTCCGGAACACTGTGAAGATCCATCATCTCTCCACCTTTCGTCAAAATCAGACGAGTGATTGTCTGAGATATCACTTGAGATATTACTGTTGACGGACAGACAGATAGTCCCCCCAAATTTCACAGACACACAAACACAGAAGTATTTCAGCAGCACTCACTATGCTGGTGCTCAGCTCCTCGTCAGTGATGTCCAGAGAGTCTCTGTGTCTGTGGGACCTCCATCCGGTTCCGCCTTCACACGTCCCGTCCCAGCGCTTCACCTGGGACACCTGCCGGGTCTGAGACACACAGTACGCTAAAGTCCCTTTAAGACTCACTCAATCTTTCTTTCTTTCACAAGCACACACACACACACTATAACCTTTACAATAATTGCTGTGTATTTACAAGCGTCTTATGGGTGGCATAGAGCTCCTGCAAGATTTGGTCCACGATGGAGTTGGTGAGATAGGAGACCACCGACAGCTTCACTTCTCTGGGGAAGAGGAGTTAGAGAACAAGGAGGGGGAGAGACAGACGGGGAGAGAGTTTGGTAAAAAAGAAAATGAGAGCAAATCAATACCCTACTTATCAAATTCAGACTTATTACTGCAGCCGCTGCTCTCCCTTTTCCCTCTATCCACCCCTCTCTTACTCCAAGGCTCGGTGAATATCCTGCGCCGCTCGCTCCATCAGAGCCGTGCGGATAGCGGAGCGAGGAATGGACACTCGCTCTGAGACGGACGAGAGAGGAGGACTGAGTCTCTCTGCCGCGGAGGACGATAAGGGACACAGCTCACGACAGAGAGACACCATGGAGTCAACGATGACCTGCAAAGGCATCCCTCGATTAGTAACCCAAACATCTGTTATGGGTCACAATGTGAATAGAGGGTGTTCACTGCAAAAAACATCCATCTTAACGAGTCATTTAGTCTCATTTTCAGCCTTCGAATCTTATTTTTCTTAAACCAAGAGAAACATTCTAACACAGTTAACTCCACTTGTTTCCAATGCAGATTCACTTGTTTCAGGAATTTTCTAGAAATGAGTGTCAATATCTTGAAACAAGTCAGAATAAGGCAGATCACTGCACTACTATCAAGAAAATGACACTTGATTCTACAAAATTCTTGAAACAAGTTGATTTGCATTGGAAACAAGTGAAATTATCTCAACCCACTGGCAGATTTCTTCACTTATTTTAAGAAAATAACCATTTTAGGACTCAATAATAGACTAAATTACTTTTTTACTGTGAATTAAAAGTACCTGCAGCTCCTTGTCTGCAGCTTTGGCAAGTTCCCCGGCCAGAGAATCCAGTCTCTGTCTGACCGGTCCGTCCACAGAAAGCACATGAGCCAGCTCACACAGTGAAGGGTACAGCTTTGGAGTAACAGAGATAACATATGAATTTGTTATTGGTGCGATAGTACCGTCTCACACATACAAAATACTATACACATACTGTACGTCGCGAAACAACACATTTCACATCACTCACAGCGCGGGAGTTCCTGGCCTCTTTTAGTACTTGTTTAGCAGCTTGAATCTCCTCCATTTCTCCGACACCTCGCAGCATACACACCTGCTGCTGGACACGCACACACAGGCGCTCCATCACCTTGGAAACAGACAGGCGGGGAAGTGTTACAAACTCACAAGTGGTATGCGTACCCGTCGGCGAGCACACACACACACACACACACAAACACACACACACACACACACAGATAAACAGTACCTGTTCGGCAGTGCTAGTGACCAGGCCTTGGTGCAGCCGGAGAGCCTGTCTCTGGGAGAAGCGCTGGGTCTGGTTGTTCCTCAGCAGAGCGCGTTGGATCTGAGGACCAGAAGGGGCACAGCAGAGGCGCTGTCACCCACTGTCATTCACACTATCACGAATATACCGGTGGCCACAAAAACACATGACAAGGAGAGGCGAAAGAGAGGGAGGTGATGACGCCACGGGCAGACTGTTGCAGAGGAAACGGCGTGCAGTGAGGCGGAGTGGGAGGGTGCAGTGGCTGAGAGGCAGATGAGAAGAGGCTAAAGACATGAAGGGAAAGTCAACCCACATCTTACATTTCTGGTCATTACTTCATTAGCTGAATCAGACAGTGCCGCTATTCTGTATAGAAGTGTATTGATTTCTCCAGAGGCAGGCTTTTAGAGTTACAAAGACTCCTTCATGAGACAAGGAGTATCTGTCCTTTGACCCTACATGGAGCGCTAGATCTGCTCTCTTTCTCTCTCTCTCTCTCTCTCTCCCTCTCTCTCTCTCTCTCTCTCTCATCTCATCAGGAATTTACAATTTCTGACGCCTCAACGTCTGCTCATCTCTTATCCAAAGCCCTTAGAACCGGGGTGCTCTAATGCTTCAAATGCCAGCTGTAGAACTGAAACTTGTTTTGGAGACGATGAGATCCAAGATATTTTCTGCCAAAAGCACACGAAAGGACTTCTATCGCAAACCAGAATGATTTCTTCAAAGCTGCTACAATTTTTTTTATCTGTTGACTTCAATTTTGAATTCTGGGTTGATTTTTTTCTTTTGACAGTGGGTTGGTCTCAGATGCCAACCTTGGTCAGTGCCTGCTCTGTCCTCTCGGGGGCGCTGCGATACGCCTGGCTGATGTCACTGAGGGGTAGGGGCATGTACTGCAAGGTGAAATTACTGAGAGAGGAAAGAGTAGAAGAGGAAGGAAGAACAGAGGAAGGGGGTGAGTTATTGCAGGAGACAGTAACGGACTAAAAAGAGAGAGACAATTAAGTGGGTTACAGATTCTGGGGTTAGTTAAGGTTAATATCCCCACTGGACAGAGCTTGTCCCAAAATATCCCTCCCATGCCATGCGATGAGTGAGTAATACTTTGATCTTTGCAACCATGTCATCCTTAGCCTAAAGGTAAGCCTGGACCATTTAAGATAGCAAAGTGGAAAGCAACAATTTGCCGGGTTCACGTTAAAAATTTCAACATGGTTAAATGTTCTAAAATAGCAGGAAATTATATCACAGTTTCTCAAAGACATTAGCCTTATTACAGCAGCTATATGGGATATCATATCGTCTTATTTGTTGCCTAAATTCTGGTGTACAGATACAAATTAAAGGTTTATGTTCATGATGTTTTGATACTCTTACTGTTCAAGTGCGCGGGCCACATCAAGAAATCCCGTTGCGGAGGTGTTGTTGCGATCCCATGTCACACTCCTGCGGGGCAAAGTCGTGAGTTGCACTGAGTCCAAACCTCCATGTCAGAACACAGCTTAGGCTGCAAAAACAAGGCATCCCCTCCCTCTAAATTCTTCCCTTCTTGCTTCTTTCCCCCCCTTTATTTCTTCCCCCATCCTCTCTATGATGTGTACTTCTCTCTCCTCTCATGCCTTCGCCCACAGAGACACAGCATCCCCATTAGCAACGCCTCTGTGTCTCTCGCTCTACCTGAGCGTGGTGTTGATTTGCAGCGCTTTGCTCAGCATCTTGGCCCCGATGTCGTCCATGTTGTTCCCGCTGAGGTCCACTTTCCTCAGACAGGTGTTGCTGCCGAGAGCGTTGACCAGCACTGTGCCCCGAGAGCGCAGTCGCGAGTCAGTCAGGGACAAAGACTGCAGGGCCTGGAGAGGGAGGGAGGGGGGGAAACAAGCGAGGAAGAGGAGGGATGGGGGGATAAAGGGTAAGTGAGGTTGAGGAAAAGCAGAGAGAAACAGAGAGCAGGAGGTGGGAGCAGGTTGAGTAACAGCTAAGGTCTGGGAAATATAAAAGCTACATGAACATGGCATAATGTGTCATAGCTTTGTAAAAAGAGTGAATAATTCAGAAAGCACAATATGTCATATCCTTCAATAAAAGAGCAAGGGACTTAACACAAGAGCTGTAGTGGGGAAGGTTACTGCATAGTGCTGTGACCGAGTTTTATAGTGAGAGCATGAGTTTACATTGTGTATGTATGAATTATTTACAATATGTGTGTGGTTATATAGATATTGTGCATGCAAGGAGTATAATAATCACATACTGACATGGCTAGAGTTCAAAGCAACATAAAAATTGTGTATGCAAGAATCCAGAATATTAACTGCAAGTGTAAATATTGAAAAGGAGTTTTAAATGGACCTAATGTAATAATGCTTTCACTTGGAGTAAATGAATGTGTGACTACCTACATTGCACTGTCCTTAGCCAAAGGTAACAGAAAATTCACAGAAAGTTCAGTCGGTTCATTATCTTTGTTATTTTTCCTCTTCATGCATAATGGAGTGAAACAGGGACTTGAAATTTTCTGTGTCTTCACAGCAGATCCATTTTTCATTCGTACAATTTGTTATGGACTTTAAAGCAGCGGTGCCAGCACACCTTTAAAATTTGCATTGTACAGTATGTTTTCTTATGCGTGTTGACTCTGCATTATCACTCACACATTCCTCCTCCTGTATGAGTTGAACCAGCTTCTGCAGGACCTCGTCCAGAAGCCTGCAGGTACAAACCGCGGAGAGCGAGAGAGAGAGAGAGAGAGAGAGAGAGAGAGAGAGAGAGAGAGAGAGAGAAGAGAGAGAGAGTGACGAGACTGCATGAGCTGGCACAAACAATTTCCTGCTGCTAGCATGCCGCCTGCCTGAGGAACGACAGGCGCTCTCTGGAAAATGGAAGAAAGTCATGCACACAAGCACAAACAAGTATATTCAAGCTGGCACATGCAGCACGCGCACACGCACACACACACACACACACACACACACACACACACACGCACACACACACACACACATACGCACAAACAAATAACTGCAGTGAAGTGAGAGAGAGCAGCAGCAGCACCTGTTCTTGATGTTGAAGTTCTTGCCCAGATGAAGGTGTTTCAGGGAGGGGTGTCTGGAGAGGGCTGGTAGTACTGAAAGCAGGTCTGCATCAAGACCTGTCAACACACACACATGGATGCACACACACACACACACACACACACACACACAGCTCAACACTGTGTGATCCACTAACAGCCCACACAGACCTCACTTGCCCGAAGACAAAAAGTCAAGGCCACTTTAGGAGTTTTAGTTCAAAGAGCGATGTGTTGCAGAGTGCCTCCCTACCGTTGTCTGAGATGTCCAGAGTGGCGATGGAGGAAACTCTGGGGAAGAGCTCCTGGACTACAGCAGCACCTGGGGACCTGAGCTGGGGTGAGAGAGAGAGAGAGAGAGAGAGAGAGAGAGAGGGGGGGGAAAACCAACATGTGCACACATAATCAGGTTTAAATTCACAATCACATGAAAAAGTACTTTTTCACCTTGGTAGCTAATTTTCCATGCCATACACCTATTTAATAATAAATGGCCAGAAAATTGACAAAATTTGTATTTTCTTGTATTTTTACACCAGAATCCCATTACGTTTACCTCCTGGAAAACAGTGTGTCTTTAATGGTGACCTCATGCTGCACCAGTAGGTGTAAACAAAAATTCCAACCAATAAAACCATCACAGATTTTTGAACAATCCCCCCTCCCATCAAATAAAACTGCCTTTCTCTCCCTAACGGATATCCCATTGGTTTACAATTTTGAATGATCCCTCCCTGCATTATGTCCCGCCCCCAGCATCCTGTTTCAACAGGACATACATCAAATTAAGGAAGCAAGAAGATGCTCTCAAAATAACGTTTCATTGTCACTTTAAGCATGTATCAGTGCCGTTTTAGGTGAGCTGACAGGCCTTTAGATGTGTCAGATGAACTCCTACCTCACAGCCACTGATGTCCAGGTGCAGGTCGTTAATATGAGGATTGGAGGTTAAGCCCATCAGGAGAGCCCTATGGAGACAGAAAGGAGAAAACTGAGTGACGGCGAAAAGACAGGCAGAGGAAGAAGTGGGGGTCTGGTTGGCTCTACTGAGCATATCCTGGGTTTAGTAGCATTTCACACTTAAAGTCTGCCTTGGGTTGTGAGGGAGGACGGATGAAAAGAAAGACATTTAGAGAGAGAAGGAGAGGAGGCATGGAGATTACCTCAGAACATCAGGGGGCAGTTTCATGGAGGCCAAGCTGACATGGGTGAGGCTGAAGGCTGAGCTGAAGAACTGACGGAACAATGGCAGCGTATCCTTCACCTTTCTGTCGGATCAAAAAAACAAGATATTAAAGAGAGGACGCATAAAGGCAGAGAGATGATACTGATACCGAGAGAGTGAGGTGAGGCTAGCCACACAGAAGAGGTGAGGTTACATTGTTGACATGCTGGGTAAATATGAGTGCAGTATTGAGTGGAGAGTACTGACACTGAATGAGAAATAGAGTGAAAATTGCTTCGGTGAAAGAGGGGGAGCTAGTGGGGTCAAATGATAGATAGTTCTGCTTAAATATTCATGAGTCTTATCTATGCAGACGGCTGAGAGTTCTCGTTTTAAACGGCATTAGACACACCCACAGAGAGGAAACACAATGTTCCAGTGATTCCCACAAAGCTCATTTCTGATTTCCCATTAAAGGAGAGATGAAGATAATGACAGATAAAAAGAGAGGGAGAGAGAGAGAGAGAGGGAAAGAGACAGACAGTGGGAGGGATGAAGCCTATAAGGTGAAATAAAAAAGGTAATCCTTTTGAAGATTAGATTTGTAGTTCCACTCAGTGTGTCTCTGTCAAATCTAACTAAAAGAATAGACAATCTTAAAGATATGACTAACCTGTGAGAGAAGGAATTTTTGGAAAGATTCAAAAAGGAGAGATCAGCGCAACACCCCCTCAGAAGAGCCCCAAATAACTGCGTGAGACAGAGGATGGAAATAGTTATTCTGGGCAGACGAGAGATGCATTTTTTTTTTCAAACATTGCAAATAAACATGACTTTATCCAAGCCATTAATTACTTACTGAGTCCACACAGCAATCTGTGCCAGACAGATCCAAATGGACCAGGCAGTTGGGCTGAGATAAGAAGAGATACAAGTTCTGCAGACAGAGAGATAGAAAAGCATCAAACGAAGTGGAGAAAGGGCCATACAAATGCAGCAGTGTGTGTTATGTTTCCATGCAAATGGAGCGCTGTGTGTTATGTTTGCAGATGGGCTGCGCTTTCTGACCGAGGCATCCTCCCCAGAGAGGACCCCCGGGTTCTTGCTCAGGTCCAGGTGCAGAAGAGAGTTGGAGTACTCATCGCTGGAGCACAGAGCCTGAGAGAGAGACACCACTCCTGAGAGAGAGGGAGGGAGAGAGAGAGTGAGAGAGGCAAGGTGAGCAGACAGACAGACAGATAAAAGGAATGAGAGAAAGCAAGAGAGAGGGAACAAGGCAGAGAGACATGGGAGTTGTATAACTATTAAAAGACAGAGAGCGCTCTCAAAACATTTTGCGTCCCTGCATTATTCATACACATCTGCAGCAGGCAGCAGCAGAGGTAATGTGAACCAGTGCGTAGTATCTGACTACTTCAATTTAATATTTAAATTCTCCACAGGGCACAAGGTAAGATGAGACAGTAACGGGGGGCGTGCTGCCTGCAGGGCAGGATGGTTGGCAGTGGAAACATCATAAATCACTGCGCTGCTGTAGCAGGACAGAAACATGAAACAAAGCTGTTCAGGGGAGAATTATTTTGGGGTATTGAGGTTTATATCCCTTAACCTATAATCTAACACAAGCTTTGATAGCTGGTCAATCAGCTATGGCTTCATAAAAGCAGTTGTAGTTGTTAATTCCACTTGAATTCCTCCTGCCTGGTGAGTTACCGTCTTGCATTAAATACCAGAAGAGATTGTAGTAATTGTAGGGGAAATAATATGGTGAGGCTTCATTGAAATCAAAGGATGGTAGATAGGGAAAGCAAGGAAAGAAAGAGAGAGGGGAGCATCCGAACCTTTGGAGGAGAGCGAGGTCTTGGAGAGGTTGAGGAGACGAAGTCCTTTGCTGAGGCGACACACCTGCTGGATTAAGTTGGACACACCTATACCATGCATGGAACAGATATGAAGAAGAAAAAAACATAAAGTGGAGGAAGAAAGCCCAGGGCCAAACGGTTTGTACATTTATGTCTTTCAAACACACCTTTCATGTCATCTAGACCAGTAAAAGTCAGTGAAATCGGGATTTCTTTGGCTATTTAACCAGATCATCATGCCCCCCCCACCCCCCAAACATCTTTGGAGTCCCCCTAGGGGGTCCTGGACCCCAGGTTGGGAACCGCTGAATCAGACAACCATGAGCAGTTGATGGTTCATGATACCTTGGTTGTCAAGTGAGTTGTGGGCCAAGTTGAGCGAGTGGATGACAGAAGCAGGATTCTCTGAAAGAGCAACTGACATCTTCTGTGGGAAGTCTCTGTAACGTGGGTCCACAGACATATACAGACAAACACGTTGCACACACAGACAAACATATAAGCAAACAGAGTTTATAGAATAAAAAATGGATGGGAAGTAAATGAGAGGTGCCGAACGAATTTCAACTCACGATTTTAGCCCAGCGTTCTCCAGAGTGATCTCCTCTAGGCTGGAGGATTTACTGAGCGTGTGCAGGACTTGCTCCGTGACCTCTGACCCCTGAGGCAAAAGACACATTCAAACTACATCACATTTCACCTGTTTGTGTTTGGCATATATCCTACTTAAAACCTTTACTCAGCTGAAACAAAGAGAGATATAACAGCGATTCAGTGGATACTTACTATCCGCAGGTCTTTGCAGTACAGCTTAGTGAACCAAGTGTTGTAGGCCATCGACGCAACAATAACTGCCAAATCCCTGCAAAAGATAAAAATAAATCAAATGCTGCATCTAGATTTATCTGGGTTGAGGTACCAGGTTGGGACGTGATATATTTCGATCGCTCCGGTCTCCTTCTCCCTCACCTGCTCTCCAGGTGGCTGAAGTCCAGCAGATTAAACTCCCGGTTGTCCTGGGAGTGATAGATGGTGTCCACATCCTAGGAGCAAGATTACCCATGAGCCTATTTGCTACAGTATATGACCCCTAATTTTGTGCACAGTGCTGCATATAACACTCAAAAGCACTCACATCAACACAGGCACAGTCCCACAGCTCTTACCCACTGCACTTCCTCCTTGCAGCTGATACCATTATAGTCGCACAGAGCGGCGTAGGTCTCTGAGAAGCCTCCTGAGACGAGACAGGCGGGAGGAAAAACAGGATAGGGAAGAATGAATTTTAGATGATGTGAACAGCTGCTTCCTTCAGCGGTGGGGAGAGAACGGGAGAAAGTACACACGTAAAAATTTGTCCAAATAATCTATCTTTTATTTGTGTGACAGAGCAGTTTAACAAGAACATCTGGGAAACCATTTGTGAGGCACGCTAGCCTGCTTCCTCTCTCCAGTCTGCCAACTCGTAGGGTGCCTGTGCCTCAGTGTGTATCTGTGTGTGTGTGTGTGTGTGTGTGTGTATGTGTGTCATGTGCAGGCGAATGTTGACTGCGTGTGTGTGCATGCGTGCAAAATCCCATGTTCGATGGTAATGCCTCCTTTACCGCAGGCCCTCTGGGTCTCCACTGAGGTCTCGGAGCTGGGGGAATACTTCCTGCTGCCCTCCGAAAGGTCACTGTCTGAATGACAGATGGAAGGGCTGCAAGGATGAAAGAAAGAAAAAAAACACACAGAGAAGTATGAGACATAAGAAAGAATCATTTATCTATTGATAATCGAGTAAATAAAGGTCACTCTTCTTTAGATTTGGCAATTATCGACCGCTAAAGAGATATGTCATGTTTTGGAGTGAAACTGACTTTCCTGTGAGACACTTACGCAAAAACAGAGTTGTTGAATATTCGAGACAGGGCGAAATTAACATGGCTGATCACATGATTGAGGTGTTCGCGTGACTGAAACCTCAGGGAGTAGCTGGACTTGTCAGTGTCGATGATAACCTGCACAGAAATCCACAACAAAGCGTTAGCGTTTGGTAAGAACGGAACCGCAGATGATTTTGCATGATTTATCTTGCTTTAGATTATCTTCAACAATAGAAAATGAAAACTTAATCAGAGAGCGTTCACTGTCTTGATGGCTGTTTTGATAAATGCTTTAAATGCTTCCGCTCATTCCTTGAAGGCCAACATGATGTAACCACTCCATTATATGACTGTTCAGACAATAAATTAGCTGTAACGGGGTTGTGCAGTGCATACAGATTTGAATATAATTGTTAAAATTCACCTGATGTTCTGGATGGGAATTCAAGGCTCGAATCTCCAAGAAGTTGAATGTGGTTTCTACCTGTAGCCAGAAATGCAATTGACGCCTTTGTAGTTAATATATAAAGATGTTAGTGGGCATCATAAAAAAGGCTTCATGCTGTAAGTGGGAGATGGAGAGCCTTAGTACCTTAGTGGGAACCTTCGGCGCCAAGAAATAGAGCCGCCATGTTGTGAGGACCTAAGAAAGGGAATAAAGCAAATTTAATCAAGACTGAGCAAAAGTTCACTGCACACTCAGACTCCCCATGGGGAGAAAATGCTCTTGTGAGTTACCATGGTAATGCTGAGGGTGAAATGAGAAGTCCTCTCTATATTCATACTATTGATCCAGCTAAAGCCCTTTATGTCAGAGACATGTTCTTTGACGCTATGTAAAAATAGATTTACATATTGCATATTACAGTCTGAAAAATGATAGTATGATGCCATGGTCTAATCATATTCTCACAAATAAGAGATGTATTTTTATTAGCATTACACGTTCTCTCTCTCTCATTTTCTGTATCCCCCTCCTTGGTCTAGAAAACTGTTCATGTAGTAACATAATACATATATCTCACACAAGCCCACACATGTTGAGACACACACACACACACACACACACACACACACACATACACACCCTCTAGGTGTCAGCTAGCCAACGTAGAACTGTCCCATCATGCATCTGTCCTCCTTTATCATTTAGTATCCATTGTGAAAGTCTATGATGGCTACAGTGGCTGAACCAAAGCCATATATCTACTGTATCTAATTTTAGACACACAGCATGGCTTTGGGCTAAATGACCAACAGTGTCGAGTCGTTCAGCACCATCTCCCCGGATCTGCTAACTTAAAGGGGAATGCCGTCTATTTTTCAGTAGTAAAATGTGTCTTTCTCTTCTCTTCGGGCAGTTCTGTGATCACAGGCAAAAACTTTGACTCAGATCCAGAGCCAGAATTGCCCAGCTGGGTCGGGTCACATGAGCAGCTTAAGTAGCTCGGATGCTAATTCGGCACGCCCCCTTTTCCAGTACAATGCAACGTCAATGTAATCTAAGACATGAACCTGGCCATTTCTAAGCGACCTGGGAGCTTATTTCTGTGTCTGCATCCATTTATTGTCGGCAAGGTGCATTTTCTGTCATACAAATGTGATTCTGTTGCCGACTGTCGATCGTGAGTGGCGATGTTTCTTACGTAAACCTCGCTGAAAACATTGTTTACCCACCAGACAAACAAAGAGTAATTTTATGGCTCTCAACCTGCCCCTGAGCGCTGCCCTCTGCTCTTTTTCTCCTCCTCTTCTGCTCCGTCGCTCCCAATCATTTGCTCCATTCTCTCTGATGCCCCTTTGAAAACACTCCCTGTGGACGCCCCCCCCCCTCCACCCTCCCTCCACCTCTCTCTCTCCCCAATGAAAAGCAGTAATTAAATTATGGCACTCCCACTCCAGTTGCATTTGTAGAGAGGGGAGCTTGACACAGGCCTGTCAGCACCACACGTTCTGACAGCCTCTACACCCACACAATAAGGGAGGTGTCTGAAATGTAGTCACTCAAAGTGTGTGTGTGTGTGTGTATGTGTGTGAGAGAGAGAGAGAGAGAGAGAGAGAGAGAGAGAGAGAGAGAGAGAGACATAGAGAGCGAGAGAGCGAGCGAGCAAAGGTTCTGAATTTCACTTCAAAGACTGTCTGAAGGAGTTGATTAAAAAGACCAGATTGTATCACATTACGGTGATGAGTTGGGGGTTTGGGTGGCAGTACAGAGAGAGTGTATGAGTAAATAGGAGTAAATCATGCTGATGGAGCAGGAGAGACAGAGAGAGAGAGAGAGACAGCGCCCAAGAGAGAGAGGGCCTTATCAAAGTCTTCCACATCAAAGGGAGACCACACACATCATGCTTATTGTGGCATATAATTATGCATGAGTGCGGTTGCGGGACAGATATTCTGATCTTCTCTTGTTTGACTGTTTTGGGTGGTGAGGCCTCTGAAAGAAATCAACGAGACAACTTCATGCAACCCGGTTAGCGCAGGTACAAAGATAGAGCGCAACTTCATTATCGCTCATCATGACCTTAAACACGCTCCGACCCAGCAAGCCCCTTGCATCCAGTCTGATCTTGACCTTCCTGTGAAATATGAACACAAAACCTTCGCATATTTAAGCTAATTTTTTTCCAAAACCCCGACAAATTCCAATCGTTTCTTCGATCTCACACGCGAACCCAGCAGGAGTAAAAATTCTAGTTTTCCGGTTCAGCCTTTAAGAGCAAGCAGTAAATGAGACTCCGATTGGACGGAGATGACTGGAAAGATGTTCCTGGCAGATAGACATATCAAAGTCTCTGAATATCAAAGTGCATACATGCAAAAAACTCTCCTAACCGCCCCGTCCTCGCCACATGATGAATCATTAAAGCATCCATCGAGCGAAAGCGCCGCTCTGCCAAGCCAAAGTCTGCTCAGCTGGGGGTGAAAGCTCATTGGCTCATCAGGGGATTGCAGGAGGGGCAGCGGGAGTTACTAGTCTTTGGAGGGAATAAAAACACCACACTGGCTGCACTGCAGATGGATAGGGAATTGTCACAGAGCCTCGGTCTTGCTTATGCAAACACGTGGTTTAGTTGCTGCGCTTGGAGGAGAACCGAATCAATACAGCGGACTCTGTGTGTGTATGTTACACGTGTGGGATGAGCTACAGTGTGTGTGTCCTCTGAGCATGCGTGAGGTGTATGTGAAGTATGTATTTAGGATGTTACAATATGGCAAACTTCCAATGTCCTGTCTAACAGTTTGATCCACAGTGATAAAGCTCATTGCCCCAGATTCTGTCCAGATAGCTGGCAGGACTTCAGTCACTCAAATAGAGATTTCATATCTCTGCCCCATATTCTCTGATGAAAGCACCCCAGAATCAAAGGCGGTGAGCTGCTCAGCCCCCCCACTGCCTCCACAGTGGGGCTCACAGAAACCGAGCCTCACAGGAACCCACGCCCCGCTCCCACAGATACTGTCTATGCTTTATTAATCCCTCCAAGCTGCCGGCGCAGTCACAGAAGAGGGGCAGCAGTTCTATTGGAGTCAGTAAGTGACCGCAAAATTAAAAGACATTCACTCGCACTGTTGTATCACGGAGCGCTTAAGCCCTGCCATCCTGCTTCTGCCTCTGCTGTCATTATGGGACATCTCATAACTGTCGCAGAGATCCATTGACCCAGTGGAAGATAGTTTCAATGGGAAACATAAATAACATAGTTTCTGTGTGTAGAGGGTAGAGAGTTCTTCTACAGCAGCAACCCAATAGTAAAACACAGTCCAGCCCCAAAATCAGTGAATAGATTCAACTTACCAATATTCTGTCCTCTGTTTTGCCGTTTTTGGTGTCAAGCTTAATGCCACGTACAAACTTGATTGATGACTTATCAATAATCTTCCTGATGCTTTCTGTGGATGAAAACCGTGACACGTTAGCAAAACACACACAGAGACATAGGGGACTCTCTCTCTTCTCCCTGTCTGCCTCCATCCTTTAGAATGGGTTTAGAGATGAGATGACCACACAAATCAACTCAGTTCAAATCAAAACGGAGCAGTAAACAAGCTTGACCTTTGGGTGGACGGGCCTTTATCCACCCCTTCATCTGCTAACTGAGGGCAGCGCCAGGCATGTCATTTGAAAAGACTTGTTGTTGTGGCATTTCAGATAGGGAAACAATCCAGCGGCCTCTGAATCTGCGTACATCCTGATGAAATTTGCAAATCTTTTAAACGCAAAATCATAAAATCTGCACGTAACACTGGAGCAGCCCAGAGTGTCCTGACAGTTTTCTGTAAGTATAGAGGAGACAATTTAAGTCTCCGGTAAGTCGGGATGGAAGATGCATTCTGGCTTTGTATTGATTACCACATTGGCAAAGTGGAATGTTTTTGTGTGTAGTGTAAACAGTTTTCTTCCTTGGAGATCAAATTGCCAATATTATATGGATCACGGCCATTCTGTGTTTTGTATTTTTCTCTATATTATATATAGAGAGTATATAGTAAGCACACCGAAAAATATCAAACCTCACCCTCAGCCCCTGATTGGTGCAGATCCTTTGCACAACTGGTGAAGAATATAGAGGTCACACACAAAACAATAAATGATGCTTATATTCTCTATATTTATCCTCTTTATATTCAGTGTGTCCCACTGAAGAAGGCAGTCAGAAACTAAATGCTTGTGTCTCTTTGTTCTTCTGTGCCAGAAAATACAGAAGATAAGCATCATTTATTGTTTTGTGTGCGACCTACCAACTGTATATTCTTCAAGAAAGCCCACTGCAATGCCATTTCCAAACTGTTCTGACTTGTGGTGCCATCCAAATGGTTAACAATATGCTGTCTGGCTGTATGCTGAAATCAAGTCAGTGTTATCGCCTCCTTACAGACAAAATATGAGCGTGACGCGTCCGTGCATCAGTGTCTGTGATTCACTGAGAGGCGTTCCTCTCAGCGGTGTGACCCGTGACTGGAGGAGATAACCTGCCCGAGCCTGAGGAAGTCTCTCATTGACAGGCTATAGGACTACAGTATAGTAGCCCTGGATGGACACTATAACTTAACCCAACTGATCAGTGTGGAAATGAATGAACTAAGCTGTGGTGGTGGAGGCACTGGACAAACGTACCTTTTTCTTTTTGTGGAATAGAGTTTATCCACCTTTTCAGGCAAAGTCCTAATATACATCACAGTAAGTATCAAACTAGGTAAGCTAAAAGAAGATTGTTTTTTTTTCCTAGAACAAAAGCATAAATGAATGCTTTCCTAAAAAACAGAATTGATTTTTATTTATATTGATGGTTGTTGACTGTATGATAATCACCTACTGGAGGACTTGTATTCACCTCAGCACCACTGCACACAGTTACGAGGGTTAAGGGAGTCAGTTTAACAGTAATGACAACGGAGCTGGTGATACAGATGGTGACAGTGACAAAGACTGAACCGACAGCGGTGACAATAATCTGAGTCCATCCAGAGATGAGATGGGGGCTGAGCAGATCTCATTCGGATGACCTTGTGCAGCCTGCAGGCCACCTGGGCCACGGTGGCCCGATGCTCTGCTCCTGTCAGTCAGTGAGGGCAGGGCGGGAGCAGAGGGGGGGGGCAGGAGGAGGCGCTGCGCCTGGCAGGTGACTGAATGGAGAGGCAGGGATTCCGCTGGATTAATCATCACAGTGTGCTTAATAGAGCCATTAGGAGTAATTAACACAGCAGAGAGTCCCTGCTATCCTGAGCATGTGCGGAGAACGTGTTGTGTTGTGGTGTGTGTGTGTGTATGTGTGTGTGTGCTTGCGTGCGTGTGTGCGTGTGTGCGTGTGTGTGTGTGTGTGTGTGTGTGTGTTTGGTTAAAGGCTACTGTGACTTTGGCTTGTGTGAGCTGCTCCTGTTTGAGAAAGGAATAAATATTTGTGCATACTGTTGCACAGTCGGATTTGCGAGCTCGTGCACGTTGTTGGCAAGATACGGTCAACATCTGTCTTTCTCTTTCTGTCCGTCTGTCTGTCTCTCTCTCTCTCTCTTTCACTTTCGCACACACACACACACATACACACGCGCGCACACACAATCACTACTGCGCGCTAGCTGGTTACGCTGCAGAGAAACAAAGATATTATTCTCCAAGGCTCACGCTCAGTGAGGAAAAAATCATATTCTCAGTTACAATATGATAATAAAAATGCAGAACACACCATTAACGTAGCGGGGGACAGACCGCTGAGAAGACCCACGCTACACACCATTATTTTCACAACGCCCCTTTTCCTCTCTGGCCTAAGGCGAGGGTTTTTATTAGGCTACCTGATCCTCCCCGAGGGGCATATTTAAAGCAGAGTACGTCCCCCCCTCCCTCCCCCCCCAACACCATACACACAACGCACTCTAAATAATTCAGCCGCGGATAACTAATTCAACATTCAGTGAAAATTCATCCCGGAGAGCTTTAGGACAACATGTAAGGTGTTGCTTATGATAATCATCCAATGCGTCTGTTCGGTCGCAGCCTCCGCCAGACGCGCGGAGGAAAAGCATCCTGTGAGCTCCGATCGCACACATGCTGAGGGCGATGGCATGGTAAGACTAAAAGGAAGATAGGACTAAAAAATAATAATAATAAACAGCTGTCTTTTACCCACCTGTAATATCCTTGCTGACACTGACGAAACAAGAGGCAGTGATCTCTTTAGAAGCCATGTCTGGTCCGCTATCGCCGCCCCCCTTGCTCTCCCTCAGTAATGAGCAGAAAGGATGGTCTCTCTCCCAGGCATTCCAGCAGAGCATCCGACTGCCCAGCTCGCTTCCTGGAAGAAACCCTATAGATGTAGATGTGGGAGGCTAGTGGGAGCGACAGAGGATGGAGGGGGGGCAGGAGGAGGCAAGGAAGGAAGGAGGGGAGGGGGGAGAAGGGGAGGGGACAGGAGAGGAGAGGAGGGGAGGGGAGGCTGGGAGATCATTGAGGACTAATGAGGTGGCAGTAGTTACCTGTGAAAGCACAGATGCATGCAAGCGAGACATTCATAAGTAGGCTAATGCATAAAAAAAAAACTGTGGTTGGCTGTAAAAAGGGATGTAGTGAAGAGTGAACCTTAGTTTTTAAATTATTATTAAATTATTATGACATAAATTCATAGTATAGATAATAACTAATACCAAATTGATGTAGGTTATATGTGGATACGAGCATAATTGAATGCCTTTTTTCTGGAGATACAATTGATTTTTGATTGCTTTATGATTGGAGATCATAGTTTGTCCACCTTTTATTTACCACTACATCACTGGTTGTAACTGATTGGATTAGATTAGATTATATCAAATGAAACCCCATGGGTTAATTGGGCTATTGCATCAGCAAATAACAATACATCAAAGAAAAGTAGGATATAAATAAGAATAGAGAAAATGGGGATTGTATAAACACACAACCAACAATGCCAACACTTGTAGAAATGAAAACGTGAAAATGCAAAAAGATAAGGATTCCAGCATGTGCAGGATATGCAGAATAGCAGCAATGTCATTAGCAGCAGAACCTACAGATACAGAAACAATGTCAAAAATGTGCGCTATGAAAAAGATGAAAAATATTTTCATAGCGGATTTAAATCAGGTTTATAGGGGGGGGTTATACATATGTACAGAAGAGGTGTGTTAGATAGATGATGATGATGATGATGATGATGATGATGATGATGATATCAGAGAGGCAAGTACTAAATGGAGAGTTCTACAGAGAATCTCAGTAAATTGGCTGTATGGTGGTTTGGGGCGTCTCACCACAGGGAGCTTCACCTCGCTGCCTTCCTCTCTGTCTCTGGATTCTGCTGTCTAATGGTTCCGCCTGTTAACTGGATAAAGGAGGAAGGAAGTGTCCCCACCAAGATGGCCATCTCTGTAGTAGGGTTTTCTGTGATAGGGAGTCGAAGCTCCTCCTAACAGATCATCTTTCATTCTCTTATAGCCTCTAGAATAAAAACCCTATGGATCAGAACCTTGGACCTGTCAAATATATGTAATTTCAGGTGGTGGATAGATATCCCCATTATGACTTTTATCACTTTCTGTTTTTTACAGGGAAACATAGAGGAGAATAACTGTGCCAAACTCCGCGTCTAATTTTGGACGTTCAATTCCTGATAGAATGAACATCATCCTCATCTCCAGGCTTCTGGGTGAGTTAAACAGCAGATTAAACCTGATTGACTGATGCACAGCTGCCTCTTTGTTGCTGATGAATGATTGAATTCACACAGGCCTATCTGTTTGGCTCTGCATTTAGTTTTTACCAACATACGGTTGGTAAAAACTAAATGCATTATTTATGTGGAGTTGGGCCAGAATACTGTGCAGCGTTACAAGAAAAACATATGTTTACATTTTGAGTGAATCCAGTTTAAAGCACGCTCCACTGGTGGAGAAAACTGTCCAAGTTTTCTGTTTGCACTTTAAGGGGGGGTCTGCATTTATCATGTCTCAGCTGTCAGAGCAGTGTTGTTTTAGGATTAAAGCTATGTTCTCTATTTGATATAGATATCAGTACAGTTTGCAGGGATACAAATGTTACTAGACTGCTAGCCTGCAGCAGGGAATTTCAGAGAGTGCTAACTTAAAATTATGCTCAGCGACCAGAATCTGAATAGGGCTAATGGAAATGATTTGGTGAGGGCTGCCAAATCATTGTGAATTACGTCTTTGACGAACATGAGTTATGTTCCAAACTGTACGACTGCAGCAGCACTATATTATCTGTGGATGCTACAGCTGTCTGACAGGAAAATACAGTGAATGTGTGTACATTCCTTCCACACCCATGGGGATGATAACCGTCTAAACAGTCTCATTAAGAAATGTTAAGCTCCCCACTGTCACAGTGCGTGGCAGCACTCTGATTGTGTGTGTGTGTGTGTGTGTGTGTGTTTGTGTGTGTGTGTGTGTGTGTGTGTGTGCATGGTACAGTATGAGCATCCATGTATATAAACAATACAGCCTGGATGGGGATGTCTTTTTATAGCCAAGTCTTGACAGAATGAGGGAATGTTGCAATAGTGTCTAGACCTAACACACACACACACACACACAGTCGGTCATGTTGGATGTAATGTTTAAAGTACGACTTGAATATTTAGATTCACTCCTTTTCGGGGCTTTACATTTCATTGTCTTGGTTAAATAATGCTCTGGTTCAAAATCAGCACTAGACCATAATTGACCAGTTTCCGCTGGCGTGCCGCCATCTGGGAACAAGCCATCTGAGCTGCGATTCATTCTCATGTTAATACATTACTTCTGATTGGCAGAGCTGACTACAGGCTCTTGGGACTCACATACCCAAAATGGCACCGATGTGGCAGGAACAAGCTTTGGTGGAGCGGCTACAGGGACACAGAATAATAGTAATGACATCAAAACTATGAAATAACACGAATGGAATTATGCAGTGACCAAAAAATTGTCAAACAAATCAAAACTATCTTATATTTTAGATTCTTTGCAGTAGCCACCCTTTCCCTCCCTTGATGGAAAGGAAAAGGCTTTGGAAAGAAATTCATACATAGGCATCAACTTCACTATTTATATTATACTGGCTGCTATAGTTCTGCATGGGTTTGTGTCCAATACATTTCTCTGTTTTTCAGGTGTAACGGCATTTGTCGTCCACGTTGCTACATCTAAAGGTAAAGACAAGCGACTTACATATTGATAAAGAGCTTGCACGCTTTATTTGACACAGGCAGGAAAAGAGCAGGAAAATATTGAGTTTCTATCTTTCTGCAGAGGCTCCCAAGGTCAGCGTGTCTGTTTGGCCTCCGGGGTCGAACGTCTTCCCTGGCGAGTGTGTGCTGCTACAGTGTGGCGTGGCACCGCTGGGCTCCAGGTTTGTGTTGTGGACCTACCGCTGGTTCAGACACAAACCACACACAGCTCCGACCCCGAACCCCAGACACCTGCTCTCTGGTGACAGCTACTCCATCACGGGGGTTACAAGGGAGGACGAGGGCAGCTACTGGTGCCAGGTGGAGGGGGGAGGGGGAGGGGGAGGGGGAGGGGGGGGCGGCAACTCCACCACCGTCCTGCTCAGCGACGCAGCCCTGCTCACCGTGTCAGGTGAGCTACAGGAGCAGATACAGGCTCTGCAGTGTGGGTTTCTTTTATATACACACTACAACACAGCAGGATGGGAAGGTTACTTTCAAAATGTAATCCAGTACAGTTCCAGTTTATAATGTAGAGTTAGTAATGTAATCTATTGGATTATTCTAACGCGACAACATACTCTGGTTATTTGCAGGTACTTTTACATTAGTTTACCCCCAAAATGCATACCACAACCAATTAAGTTCAAATGTGTGTCTATCCTATTTTGGAATTGAGTCTGAATGATCTGATTATTGTCATTTACATCTATACTTTTTAATTGTGTGAAAATGTCTAATCTCACAGTCAAAAAGGCCTTGTTCCTTTCAATCATGTGTGTAATCCAACAAGTATTTATTAGTGCATCTAGAATCTAAATGCTGTGTTTTTCTTATTAACTGTAATGGCATGCACTTTATTTTTCATAGTCTGCAGTATATTTGTAGTGTATGTAACCCATTACTCAGCAGCCTATAGGCACACAATGGCTAGTACATTTATGCAGATGCAGGTAAACCTTAGGAGATGCAACCATGTGTCATGTCAGGCAACTACTACAACTGCATTCCCAATTGTGCTCTGCTCTCTCTCCCCCCCCCCCCCCCCCCCCCCCCTCCCTCTTTCAGACCTGCCCCCTCCCTTGCTGACTGTGACTCCCAGCAGCAGGCAGCTTTTCCGCGGGGAGCGTCTCACCGTGCGGTGCCCCGCGTCTCGGAGCAACTCCTCCGGCTGGAGACTGAGGCAGTTCTCTCAGGACTTTGGACTGAGGACCGCAGACGTCCAGACCGGACCGTGTTCCCCGCTAGAGGGCGCCGTTAGTGCGGACGTCCCCGACGCGTGTGTCTTCTCCGGGGTCTACAGTGGGAACGGTGGACTGTACTGGTGTGAGAGTGCTGAGGGCCGCAGCAACGCAGTCAACATCACCGTAAGCTGTGAGTCTTTGTAGTGCAAAGTGCATCCAAGACACAAACACACTGGTCCAGTCTGTCATGTTTGGACACAGCTGATTGAATGTATTATGTTTTTCATCATCTCAAAGCCATTTTGATCTAAAGGCTTATGCTTAAATGCTTGAAATTTGTTTTTTTAGACAAATATAAATAGTGAAGTTGATGCCTATGTATGAATTTCTTTCCAAAGCCTTTGCCTTTCCATCAAGGCAAAGGGAGGCTACTTTAAAGAATCTGTGTTATTTTATAGTTTTGACGTCTTTATTACTATTATTCTAAATAAAAAAAATAAAGAAAATGTGGTGTCCAAACTTTTGACTGGGAGTGTAGATGGTCCAAAAATCCTAGACTGGGGCTTTAAAGTGACATGATAGAGAGACTGTATTTGATATAAGAAAAATGATAATGATTGATATGTCCAGGGGTCATACAGGTATTTTTAATGAGCTACAACGAAGGTATCTATTAAACATGATGATAATCTTTGTCCAACAGATGGTACCATCATCATGAAGAGCCCCGCCTTCACTGTTCCAGAGGGCGATCAAGTGGTCTTGTATTGCCAGTACTGGAACAGCAACCGCAGCAAAACCACCTTCTTCAAAGATGGAGTGGAAGTTCACAGCTCTGACAGTTCAGAGAATGTAATAGCGATGACGATTGACAATGTGACGAGGGCAGACGAAGGCTTCTACAAATGTGCTTCCCAGGACAGAAAGATGGAGAGCCCAGAGAGCTGGTTATCAGTGGGAAGTGAGGAAGGATGGCCGTTGTTTAATTTATTCAATTTCATTCAAATATTTAACATTCTATGTTGCATCACCGAAAGTCAATCTTTGAAAGGATGTGGTTTGTTTTCTGGGTAACACGTTACAATAAGGGTACACTAAGTTAAGGGTTAGTTAATGCTTAATAAGCATTAACTAACCCTTAATTAACAGTTAACTAATGTGTAATTTACTAATGGTGTTCATGTTAACTAAGGTATTAATTTATACATTATTTAATAGTTTATAAAGATGACTATTAAATAATGTATAAATTAATACCTTAGTTAACATGAACACCATTAGTAAATGATTACCAGACACATTAGTTAACTGTTAATTAAGGGTTAGTTAATGCATATTAAGCATTAACTAACCCTTAATTAATGTACCCTTATTGTAAAGTGTTACTGTTTTGTTTTAGGAAACTCAACGTCAGCAGATGGGACAACAGTCTCCACTCATGGTAAACTGATTTCAAATTGTTGATACACCCACTAGTTTTAAATGGAATACTGATATATGAACTGTGACGATTACCAGGCAAAGAAAAGTAATCAGTTTCTGATTACTGAAATGTGTAAATATGTTACTGTTGTATTACTTTTTAAATTACCTCTGGTTCCTTTTTTGGATAAAATCTGTCATGTTTTCAGACATACAGCGGGCTATGCATAAACCAAGCATAATGTTTGAAAATTCAGTTTGTTATATCTTATATAACTCTCAGTGGTGTGAGGCTGCCCTTCAGAGAGAATTATCTTCTGCATGCATGATAAAAAAAAGACCAAATAATAAGCTCCAAGAACCAAAGAATAGCTCAATTTAACTCACTGTTTCTGTAGCAGCAGTGTTGGGGTGCGTTTTACACCCATTCAAACCTCTGAAACGGTGCTCAGTCAATGCCTAATGTGCGTATTTCTGCTTTAGAAATGAAATCTGAAGGGATAATTACAAATGTTTTTCATTTGAGCTGCTTTTTCAAATTGTCATGTCCACGTTTCAGTACTCTAACATCAGCACAAAACCTACAAATCACATTACTGTATGACACTTGGAAAAGTATCTTGTGTTGATTTGCAGTCACACTACACAGTTTCTGTTACTACCCAGGTGTTGCAGATCGTGACACATATTCATAGTATTCCCATGATGTCACATGCATTTCCTACAGTATACACAGCTCATTGTTGTTTTCCTGCCAAGATGGCCATGCAGTGATGTAACAGAATACTGTGTATAGATAAATATGATTTGTTTCTCTGATCAGGCACCTGGACCTGGATTATTCTGTCCTGCTGGATTGTCGGACTTCTGCTCTTCATTCCTCTGATCGTTTGGCTGGTTTATCACTACAGGTTAGTTACAGCATCTGTAAAACTGGCTCAGTTTACTTATCACTCTCTCTACCGTACATATGTATTGTTTATAAAATGAATCACAAGTCAAACTGTTCACTAAATGTCTGTTATTTGGGTGAAGGTACCAAATATTGTGTGCCCGTAGCTGCTGGCCAGTTTCCAAAGAAGAACTACCGGCAGTGGAGCTTCCCAAGACCAAGCAGGATGTGACAGAGGTGCAGTGGGATCTGTCCTGGATGGAGATGTCCAATCTGCTGGACAAGCAGTTATACCCCGTCAGCTAAAGGGTTGCTCTCACCTGAAAACATGTCCAGAAAATACTGAACACTGTTTTTTACTCTCCTGCTACACTGGATGTGAATTTAAAATCTGAATTTAAATGCTGTTAGGTCTTGGAGAGACACACAGTCCTGAACTGCATCTCAGTGACAATTGCTGTGAGGGCATGTCACGCATATTTGAATATATTAAATTTCAATGAAGTACACCACTTTAAAATAAATATTTGTGTACAACATACATATATTTTGTTTGCAGTTAGTTTGTTCTAAAGTAAGATCATGCTTTTTATTTACAGTGGATATCAAAAGTCTACACACCCTTTCAAATCTTCTAGTTTTTATTGCCCTGAGGCCTAAAATGAAACCCCATTAGACTTTTTTCACTTTCCTTTGAATAAAATAAGCTACAAAACCAAAGTAGAAACAAAACGCTCCTCATTCCTGATAATGTATTAAAAATGGAGAGCTAAAACACCGTAGTGGCGCACACCCATTCAATTTGTGGTTTGTAATTGCGTTATGATTTAACCAATCACATTACCCTGCATGGTAACAGCTAATTTTCCTCCAGCTTTAATTAAATGAAGTGATCCTAATTAGATTAATTAAAACTAGGAGTTCACTGGAGGTTTTCTTTGTTGCATAGTGTATATCAGTGTGAGGAGACAAGCACGGGCAACAGGGAGCGAACACAATATCTTTGAGATGTTATTGTTGAAATGTTAAGATTAGGAGAGGGATATAAAAAGACTTTTAATACACCATGCAACAGTGAAGACTATAATCAAGAAGTGGAGGAGTTCTGGCATCTCCAGGACTGTGTGTGTGTGTGTGCGTGTGTGTGTGTGTGTGTGTGTGTGTGTGTGTGTGTGTGTGTGTGTGTGTGTGTGTGTGTGTGTAACCATTTCACTTTTCACTCCATAATTCTGCGCTGTGGGTTAGGGTGCCAAGATGAAAGCAACTTCTCACTAAAAAGAACATCCAGTCCCATCTAAATTATGCAAGCAGACACAGCCACTCTCCCAAAATCATGTGAAAAATGTTTTATGGTCTGATGAAACCAAGTAGAACTTTTTGGTCTTAATTCCAGAAGATATGTTTTGGTGCAGAGCTAACGCAACTCCTCCTCACCCCGAGAACAAAGTACCTACTGTGAAGCATGGTGGCGGTAGCATGGAGATATGTGGCTGTTTCTCTTCAGAGGGGATAGAGAGGGAAATTAATAGCTCCAGATAACAAGATATTCTGAGGAAAAATCTGCTGCCCTCTGCAACAAAAAAGCTCAATTTAAATAAGACGTTAATCTCTCAGTATAACAAGAATCTGAAGCACACGGCCAAATCAATCAAGGAATGGTTGGAGGAAATGAGTATCAGTATCCTGGAGTGGCCCAGTCAGAGTGCAGACCTCAATCCTGTAGAAAATCTCTGGTTTGGCCTAAAGCGGAGTGAGCATAGAGGTCCTCTTCAAATCTGAGTGAGCTTGAACTTTTCTGCAAAGAAGAATGGGAAAAAATTCTTACATCCAGATGTGCTGGCAGAGATGTATCCAAACAGACGGTTATCAAATTTAAAGGGGCTTCTACTAACTATTAACTCAAGGGTTTGTACATTTACGAAACCAAGTTTTTTTGTTTGTTTGTTTTTTTAATACATTATCATAAATAAGTTGTTTTTACCTTGAGTTTGATGGCTACTATATCTAAATTAAAGTGGGAAAAGTCTGATTTAATGGGTTTTTTAATCAGACCTCAAGGCAATAACAGTAGAAAATTTGAAAGGGTGTGTAAACTTTTGTTATCCACTGTAATTGATGTGCTATTTTATTTGACCTACATACAAATAGGGGCTGGGTTAGGGTTAACAAACAACTTCTCAGCTTTTCATGCCGGTGAAACCAGTTAGGTGGCTCTATCTAAAGGTTCAGTTTCCCATCACATTGCACGCAATCACAGAAGCATAGCCCGGCAGCGAGTGAAGTCTGATGGAAATTCCTAGAGAAGGAAATCACATTTTCTGAACATATTTAACCTGAGGGTCAACTTCTGAGAGGATTCACCCTCACTGACCTCTGCTGAGCTGAGAGACCTCCGGCTGAAGACAAGAAGCAGACCAGACAACATGGAGACAAACCTTGGTGAGTTAATCAAGATGGTATCGTTTAATACATACGTACTGTAGCTGCATAGTTTAAGGTGCTTCAAGACACACTTACTTTAAGCTTAAGTGTCCCATTATCAAGGGCTTTCTGGCTGATATGTTGTGTAGATTTAGCACTATCAAATATTCAGATTATGTATTTTTCTCACGTAACATGCAAAACTACTGTGGGCTCAAACTCAGCTCAGTCAAACAGCATATTTTGTTAACTAAAGGGATAATTGTTTACAATCCTTACACTGCTGTATAGCAGTCAACAATGTGTGGAGACCATTTACTTTGCCTTGATCACTAGATAAGTCAGTAACGATACAATAAAAACAGGCAGTCTCTAATTGAGAGCAGTGGTATGCGTTCAGAGATCAACAATGCCCTACCTGAATACTGAAGGCTCTGGTACAATGCCAAACAAAACCAGCTAGACCTGATTCCTGTCTGCCTGTAAGGAAGAAAGGAGGAAAAGTTTGATTCCCAGAACTACATATGACACCCAAAATATCACCTTCCAAGAAGGTAAACCCTGCTTTTCATGATCCTACCCTTTGGCAGACGTTTCATGCATTTTCCTTTGCCATTGTATATTTTTAGATAAAGTGAAATGTCAGGAAGGAAGTGAGGATTTTTTTTTATTATTTCTAAACATCACAAAACGCCAGTGTTGATGGAGGATGATGACTCATTCTCAGCTGATTCCACTGATCTCACTTCCTTGAAGTTTTTTTCATTTGACATCCAACATAATTTGCTTTGATTCAAGGTCTAAGATGCTACATTCTAAAAATATTTCACTGTTCTGATCTTGTTTCCCATTGTTGTTATTCTCCAGGCATCAGCGCAGATTTGTCCAAAGCATGACTCGCATGACAAAGTCAAAAATAACTCTCAGAAATAACTCACTGAGGAACAACACAGCACACGTTTACAACAACATTTCTTTTCTATCCGTCATAATCTAAAGCAGCAGAAACATTTTTACATGTTGCTGTGAAAACCTTGTCATTCCCAATTTTGATGATTTTCATGTTTTCACTTCAACTGAAGGATCTTCTATGGTTGAGAAAATCCTCTGACCTCTTGGGGCTTATGAAACTCTTTCAAAATCAATTGGATAATGCCAAAAATGCATTGCTATCAAGCTAAAACAAGGCATTTTTTAAAATTTATTTTGGAGATACAAGGTTTCCACCCAACAACGTCAATATTCTCTGTTTCTGCATTATACTGTATGTCTGGTCCAATAAGAGTGATTTTCATGATTTTTTTTGCCTCACAGGGAAGAAAGGCAGCATTGCCCTGCCAGAGGTCAGGATCATTCTGATTGGTGGGAGATGGTCTGGTAAAAGCTCCTCTGGCAACACCATACTGAGGAGGGAAAGGTTTGAGTGTGGCAGAACCAGGACAGCTCAGTCTGAACTGAGACACGTGGCGGTGGAGGGGCGCAGGCTCACTGTGGTCGACGCCCCGGGATGGAACAGCTCCCACTCCCTCACTGAGATCCCGGAGGGGGACAAACAGACGTTCAAGCTCAACGTGTCCAAGTGTCCTCCGGGGCCGCACGCCTTTCTCCTTGTCATTCCTATAGACTCGGCTTTCTCCCTGGAGCAGAGAAAACCGCTGGAGGAGCACATGAAGCTCCTGGGAGAGAGGGTCTGGAAACACACCATGGTGCTGTTCACCTGCGGGGATTTCCTCCAGCAGAAGACAACAGAGCAGCATATCGAGAGCGAGGGAGTGGCGCTCAAGTGGTTAGTAGAGAGGTGCGGGAACAGGTACCATGTTTTTAATAACAAGGATAAAAGTGACTCATCGCAGGTCACATCGCTGCTGGAGAAGATAGACGAGATGGTGTGGCGCAACAACGGCGGTTGCTATGAGGTAGATGAACTTACTTTTCAAATCATTCAAGAGAAGCAACGGGCAACAGCCGAAAGGGCAGATGAGAGACGGAAGAGGGCAGAGGAACAAAAGCAGAAAATGAAAGCACTAATTCCAGGTGAATGCTGGGTAAACTCAAACATTACAGCTACTGTAATATTTGTTCTTGTATCATTGTTTGCAATATTTTTGTCATCACTTTAGTAAAATCTATGACTTGCTGTAAGGCCCATGGCTAACTATGCTTTGATTTTTCTGACAACAGAAAACCAAAAGCCAATCCCAGAACTCAGGATGGTTCTCTTGGGAAGTCGAAACGTGGGGAAAACCTCAGTAGGGAACACCATCTTAGGAGTCAAAGAGCAAGAGGATGGGAAAAGAACCACACACTCAGCGGTCAGGCGGGGTTATGTGGACAAAACTGCTATAACTCTGGTTGACACTCCGGGTTGGTGGAAAGGCTTCCCGGCCTCTGACACCCCCGAAACGATCAAACAGGAAGTTATGAGCAGCATGTTTCTGTGCCGCCCCGGGCCCCATGTGTTCCTGCTGGTGATCGACGCAGATGCGTCCTTTAATGCCAAGCACCAAGACGCAGTGAAGGGACACCTGGAGCTGCTCGGGGAAGATGTGTGGAAACACACCGTTGTAGTTTTCACCAGAGGGGACTGGCTGGGGAGGAGGACCATAGAGGAATACATCGAAGGGGAGGGAAAAGCCTTGCAGTCACTTGTTGACAAATGCGGCAATAGATACCATGTCATTGATAATAAGAATAAAGATGATGGCACTCAGGTCACAGAGATGCTGGAGAAAGTCAGTGAAATTGTCGCTGGAAATGGTTGGAACCATTTTGTCCCAGATGAGCAGATCTTTCTGACCATTGAGGAAAGAAGAAAGGAAGTGGAAGAAAGAGCAAAACTGAGGCAAAGCAAAATCAAAGCCAAAAGAGCGAGTTACAAAGGTAGAGTTCAGATTCCACTGCAACATTAGTGTCGCAATTTTTATTTATGAGTAAATGTGCTATTGGTAAATGTATGGTAGTGGTATAACAACACCCCACTGTTTCTTCATATTGTGTGTATGTGATGCTGTCTTTCACCTTGTAATGACAGATAGTCGTTTTCTTCTCAGGTTCCAGAAATAAATTACAGGAGCTCAGGCTGGTGATGTTTGGTCAAAAGACGGTTGGGAAGAGTGCAACGGGAAATATCCTCCTGCGCAAAGAAGTCTTTGCCACCTGTCAGAATGAATACTGTCAAGCGGAGAAGGGAGACGTTGCAGGCAGACTGATCACAGTGATTGACACCCCAGGGTGGCACAGGGGTCCCTCCCAGTGCACCGAGGAGAAGGACAAAGAAATCGTCCAAGGTTTGTCTCTTTGCCCTTCGGGAGCCCATGCTGTTCTGCTGGTCGTCCCGTTGGACTTGGCATTCACAGAAGCTCGGCAGAAAGCGATGGAGGAACACATGAGCCTGTTCGATGCCAGTGTGTGGAAACACACGCTGGTCGTCTTCACCTATGGAGACAGGCTAGAAGACAAATCCATAGAGGAGCACATCGAGAGGGAGAAAGCCTCTCTACAATGGCTGGTAGACAAGTGTGAGAACAAGTACCACGTCCTCAACAACATGAAGAAGATGGACACTAACCAGGTTACCGAGCTGTTTGAGAAGATAGAGGAAATGGTGGCAGGGAACGGCGGCCAGCTTTTCTGCCCAGACATGAGAGACATCCACTGGAGAATTGAGGAGAAGTTCAGGAGGAAGGAGCTCAAGCAAGTGCTGAAGCAACATCTGGAGCAGGAGTACAGGAGGAGAGAGCTGGAGCTGATGACGGGCTTCAGGCAAACACTCCTCGACCTGCAAGCTGAGCTCAGGGGAAGTGTGACAACCACCAAGCACAAGTCACTGAGTGAGTATTATGCTGTGATGGGGATGATCAATACGTTGTTTCATGTTAACATAAATGCTCTATTTTTTAATCTTTCGTTTTGATGATCGATTATTAGTTGGTGAGACGCCAAAAATGAAAGGTATTGGTCAAAAGAAGAAAGATGGAAAGGAGAAAGAGGAAAAGATAGAGAAGAAAATCAGCCAGGAAATTGAAAAACTGGATAAGGACATACTGAAATCCTCAAATCTTCTTCGGAACAGCATGGAGTTCTTGATCCCAAGCCGTAAGTAAAAATATGGTTTTATGGTTTGTAGCGTTCACCAAAGCATTCACCATGACACCAAAATCAATCTGTGCTTTGTTTGATTCACAGTGAGTGACGACAGCCCACCGTCGTCTTTACCGGACAGACAAAAGTCAAACAGCAACTTTGAGAACGTCCTGGGTTGGCTGGCCACACTTCAAATCGGCAGAAACATAGAGGACCAGCTGACCCTCAACTTCTCTCAGACATCAGGATACAGATCCCTGCCATGCAAAGACTTCTTTGACCCCAACAGAGAAATGTATGATCTTGAATGAAATGAGAGGCCATTCTCTTTGCATAGTCTCAATAGACTGTTGAAAATGGAAATTGCATTATAGCACTGCAGAATTTGCACTTACTTGGGGAGTTTCAGTGGTGTATAACAGGGGTAGGCCTACTTCTACTGGATGTCAGTATATGTTTGTAGTAAACTTAACCAATAACATTAGCTGTTAGATACAAATGTGATTTTCTTTAAATATTTTGCAAATACACATTTAGATATGCATCATGATTCAAATGAGCAAACTAACTAATTTTGATTCATAAATAATGATCTGCATGTGTATGTGTGTATGTGCATTATTATGTGCATGTGCATAATTAGAAATAATAAGACATGCTTCACTATGTCAGAGCAATTTTAGTAAATTATGTATGTCAAAATATATTGAGTTCACATTAAACTCAATAGACTCTTCAACTTGTGAGGCTAACTTTCACTTACCATGCTGTTTAGGGGCTGTTTGTCACTGTCATCTCATTTTCATCTGTTTTTTTGTGGACTTTTAGAAATCCCTCCACCCCAAAACACTGTTAACTCTACCTCCTGTGTGTATATGTACGACCAAACTCTTGCTAGTAAAATAAATAAGTGGAACAATATTTCTTGTGCTGTTGTTTGCTGATTTCTCCACTAGAGAGCGCCATAACATTATGATTATGGAAATATTCCTTCCGTGACGTCAATTTTATGAGACGGAAGTAAAAATTGTAGTTGTTAGAGTCTCCAGAGTGACACAGACAAATCTAACCGTATTTCGGAAAACATAAAGCAAACGAAGTTAAACCAGTCGTGTGTTTGTTAGGTAAGTAAAGCGATTTACAAAATTTAGAATTAAAATACATATTCTGTCGCACGTTCCTGTTAATCTACACTGGTGTGAATGAACAGTGAATCAGCCCAACCCAGTGTTGTTGACTGGCAACGTAGCTAACGTAGCAAGCTAACTTCAGATGGCTCAGGAGTGTCTGTGTTGTGTTTTTTAACTTCACCGAGGGCAGGATACATGCACACTGATGATCGACTAGCGTTAGGACTCACAAGATTTACTTGTCACAACTTTTGAGCCCATATGAATCTGTCAGCTCTCTGTGCGTCTGTGTAATATTAACGTTACCTAGGCCTAACCTAGAATCTCACCCTTCATATGCTATTTTGTTTAATAGATTTTTAGAGAAGTCTCTTTCCCAGACGAAAAGGATGGTAAGAGACTCATTCTTCATTCATTTTGTGTTGAAATGCATACACTTTATTGTCAGAGTGCCTACATATATGGGGGAGTCAATTATTCATCATAATGAACTGTAACCACCTCCCCCTCTTTCTGTCACTGACAGCATGGTCGAGTAAAGATTAAATCCACAGCTCAGCAGGAGGAGGAGAAAAGAAAGGAGCGGGAGAAGAAACTGAAGATATATGTGGCTGCACGGGACGCCTGTTTTTCTAAGGTCCTTTCAAAAAAAAAATGCACATTGCACCATAAAGAAAAGGCTGCAGGCTGTATATGAAAGTTAAAGTACTTTCAGCAGGCTCTATGCTTTGCGGATGGAGTTTGATTGACCAGCCATTAAGCAGTTTCAGATTTGTTAATTCATTGTTACCATTGTTTATAAATGATCCTCACTAGATTGAATTATGATTCAGAATCACTTAATCACTTAATCCGCTTCTGCTCATTTGTCTCATGTCCCTCCCTCCTGTCCGTCTGTTTGCCTTTCTCACACACTCACTCGCCCTGTTGTGTTTGTCAGAGGAAGGAGGGTGTTTGGGATGACGAGGCCCTCCAGTTGACCCAGCAACTACTGTCATCCAATCCTGATTTTGCGACCCTCTGGAACTACAGAAGAGAGATTCTAATGCACCTGGAGACTGTGAGGTTAGATCACTGTCAGTTATGCTGCAGCTTCCAAATAGTTTACTGCATAAAGTGTTTTGACGAATAAATCATCTTGAGATATCACAGCAGGATGATGTTTTTATTTCAGGGAGGAGGACGATGTGCAGAAGATATACGAGGCCGAGCTGTCGTTTCTGGAGTCTTGTCTGAAGGTGAACCCCAAGTCTTACGGCAGCTGGCACCACCGAGGCTGGGTCTCGGTCCGCTTGCCTCGACCGGACTGGGCTAGAGAACTGAGCCTGTGTGATCGCTGCCTCAGCTTGGACGACCGCAACTGTGAGTAGTGCAGGGGGAAAAAAGGAAAGAGCAAGGAAATGTGTTTCATTAGTGGGGTGTTAGCTGTGGGGTGGAGGAGGAGGTTTAAGGAGACTGTAGATTCACAGAGATGAGGAGGGAGGGAGGCTATTGACAATTCTGTATTTTGTTTCAATTTAGCTAGACACGACACCTCACTGCATTATTTCCTTGCTGTCATTTCCGTCCCCTTCTCACACCGTTATCCTCCCATCTCACCCAGTTCATTGCTGGGACTATCGCCGGATGGTAGTGAAGATGTCCGGCGTGCCCGTGGATCAGGAGCTGCAGTTCACTGATCGTCTCATAGGCTCCAACTTTTCCAACTACTCCAGCTGGCACTACCGCAGCACTCTGCTGCCGCTGCTCCACCCGGAGTCTCCGGAGCCCCCCTCGCCCTGCCGCCAGCCCCCCCAGTCCTCCCCTCCGCCTTCCCCACAAACCCACTCCCACCGCGTCTGTGAGGAGCAGCTGCTCAAAGGTACACATCATGACCTGGCAAATGAGTGGTCGTATTGTCTAGTCAGCTGTCTGTAGTTGGGCAATACTGATTAGAGACAGACAGGGGGCAGTCTGCATCTTAACAGGCACTGTAAGCATTATAGTTTGGTTTAACAAGTGATGCCTGATAACTTCATGTATGCATGGTAGCTGTTTTACACTGCAAAATCCACCTTATTACAATTAGCATATAACAATATCAATTTATTCATGTTTTTGTCCAGAATATGAGCTCGTACAGAATGCTTTCTTCACCGACCCCAATGACCAGAGCGCTTGGTTCTACTATCGGTGGCTGCTAGGCAGAGGTGTGTGTCTCTGTAATCGTGTCTATATGCTGTGTGTATTTGCTGTGTTCATTTATCACATGCGAGTTGTTCACACCTAACTTTCTGTCACAGCGGAACGTGAGGAGATGATAAGCTGTGTGTATGTCAGTCGGGACGAGGAGAGAGTGGCCGTGGCCTTCTCCAGGCCCGTCAATGTGAGTACCTTCACATAGTCTCATGAAAGGAGTGGGCTCATTCTTAATCCCGTATTCATACACCCTGGTTGTGCCATACATTCTCTCAATCCCCTCCCTTCATGCCTTTGTTCTCGGAGGCTCAGTCTGTCGGTCTGATGCTGGTGCTGGACGGCCAGCCCCAGAGAGTGGAATGGAGGAGTGTCCACCCACGCTTCAAACACAGCCCCGTTTGGGTATCCTTTCCAGTATTACACCAGGTTATAACCACACCCGTTAATGTTGACTGTCACTGCACGCTGCTGACTGTACAGGATACCGGTTTAACATTCTGTTCACATCATTCTTTACATGCCACCTGCTGATAAGACCTCGCTATGGCGTGTGTAACAATGAAGAGCATGGTGGAGAAAGATTAGACTGTAACATCGATCAATGCACTGATGCAATGTTAATGTTATCACTACGACTGGAATGTACTGTGTATCATTTCTTTGTTAGCTTCTTCAACCTCGCAATACAGAGTGGCACAGAAGGCACTTCAGTCAAACAGCTTTAAGATGTTTTTTAGCAAGCATCCGCTCTGCTGAAGTGTCCTTTGGCAAGACACTGAATCCCTCCCAGCTCCCGGGGTGCTGTTCTGTAGCTGATCTGACGGTCTGAAGGGATCAAGCAAAAATAGCATTTCTCCTTAAGGAATAAATAGAGTATCGCAAACATTTCTCTGTACTAAAGCACATCTGGAGTTTTGTCCATATTTGAACCTTAACTCGGGCTCAGATCTGCGATCTTCCTCCTGGGACGATAAGTGACATCACCAATGAACATAATCTGACTGTGCACTGGACTGAAAAACACACTCACAGAGACTGTGCTCTGTACACAGGTGATGCATATTGTGCATCCACTGGGATTTAAATGTCATGTACTCTTAGGGGCTGTATCGTTTACATTTCCTCGAGTTTCCATTCACTGAAAATCATCTTTAACTTCCCCAGGTCGAACTGAGAGTTGGTGTCGGGACTCCGCTACTGATCAGGAACTTTTCAGGTACTGCGTTTGCACGATGACTGTGTATCATGTAGTTTGTTTGAGGAATAAGAATTGAGTGTGACCTTTCTCTGTAGGAGTGAACTGTCAGTGGAGAAGACCTCAGTGTTACAGTCTGAGCTGCAATCTTGCAATCAGCTGCAAGAACTGGAGCCGCTGAATAAGTGTAAGTGCTTTTTATATTCCTTACATCCACAGGGTTCCTCGGTTTTTTTACAGAGCCAAATGGGCAACCACACGCATATAAACAGATCACAATGAAGTCTTCCCCTGATCCTGTTGTTGATCCTCTCCTCCCTCTGGCAGGGTGTTTGCTGACCATCATCCTCCTGATGAGGGCACTAGACCCCCTGGGATACGAGAAAGAGACCCTGGCTCATTTCCAAACACTCAAAGTGAGTACCAGCTGATAGATTATACTGGTACATAGTGCTGGTACAGGACACTGAGTAAACTGTCCCGCTTTCTCCCTCAGGAGGTGGACTCCATGCGCTCTGCCTATTACAGTGACCTGTGCAGTAAGTTTATGATTGAAAACACCATTCTCAAAATGGAGTATGCAGAAGTACGCGTCTTCAGTATCTCTGACAAGGTTGGTTCATAATTATTCTGACAATTACATTATTTTAACTTGTTATGAGATCCTGTAGGAATATCTTGCCCATTGGAAAGGTCTAATGTAAAGTGATTTTGGCCCCTTTCTTTCACAACAGACCCTGACCACTTTATGCCACCTGGACCAGCTGTTATTGGTTACCCATATTAATCTGTCCTCCAATCAGCTGCAGCGGCTGCCTCCTCAGTTTGCGATGCTGCAGTGCCTGGAGGTAATAAAGCTGCAATTCCAATCCAATTATCTGTTATACAAGGAATGTCTTTCATTTCTTATTTTGTTTGTCCTTCAGCCCGGTTGGTAGATTACCATAGGAAATATATATTTACATATTGATTACGTTCTGATTAAAATGACTGCTTCACACTTCCAGGTCTTGGAGGCTGATAACAATTCCATAGAAAACTTGGAAGGAGTGCATCATCTTCCCAAACTGGAGGAAGTCATCTTAAAGAATAACAGTATCCTTAAATCAAAGATTCATATTCTTTAGTTTGTTGACTCAGTGAGGTTGTGTGTGTGTTAGTCATGTGACACAGATGTCACAGGGCTCAAGTGTGTGGGATTCAGCTGGTTTGACAGGGGGGATGCAATAGCAGCGTCTAGCAGCAGGCTGTCCTAAGCTATTATTTAAAAAAAAAAAAAATAGCAGTGGGTTTCCCTTTATTTTTTGCCCTATAATATTCTGGCGTTATTGAATTGGTTAAATGGCTGAAACAGTCAGCACCTCTCACACCTCTTTCACTGTGTACTAGTGACTCGGAAATGTGTGGGTCACCATTCAGTGTGAAAGGGTCGATGCCGCAAAACGACCCCCATCAAATTCTGCTTGGCTAGGTGTGAAAATCGGTGGCTGCTGAGCGTCGGGCCACATCCCCTTGGCTCATTTTACCAGCCTGGATGTAACATAAAAGGTGCTCGAATACAAGGGTTGTGTTTACAGAGTTGAGAAATTGCAGCGGCGACAACAGACTCTTCAACTCACAAACACCAGCATCAATGAGAAGGGAGAGAGAGACAAACAACGTTTACCCGCTGTAGACCGCTTCCCCTTCACGCTTCACTAACCCACATTAGCTCAGTTGATTCGCCCGACAGGAATTAATTATCTTTGCAGGTTAAGACACTGAATGACATTTCAGTGTGTATACGACCTGAACGTACTTACATACACCTGTTTGTATCCAAGTCTTCCAATTTTAGAGATAGAAAAATAAATGAATGTCTAATTTTTCATTTTATCGTCTGCATCAGTGTTAGGAACACTATGAGGATATGTGCAGTTTCTTTTTTGTTCATTGATACTAATGTTACCGACCATTAGTACAGATTTTCATTAACCTGAATGCACAGAAATATCCAAGCTGGCAGACCTTCAACCTCTGGCCTCCTGCCCCAAGCTGAAACGCCTTGATCTCCGTGGCAACCCCGTCACCCAGACTGCCAACATCCAGGCGGAGTTAGCCGAGCTGCTGCCGTCAGTCACCGACCTCCTGCTCTGATCAGACGCAGGGCAGGAATCACTGCCATCGTCATTTGTTTGTTCTTATGTCCCCGTTTCTGGGCATGTATGTTCTTGAAAAGCAAGTGGGTGTTTTCCAAGTGTCTTGTGACTATACCACTGTTTATTCCACTTGTTTGGGAGAATCTGAATCGCACCGGCCCGAAAGATTTGAATGCTTGATGCATTGAAGCATAATGTCAAAGACCTCACTGAAACACCTTCACAGAAAGTCTAGATGTGTGTGAGTGTGTGTGTGTGTGTGTGTATGTATAATGTGTCTGTCTGCATACCTGTGCATTTGCAAGTGTGTATTACTCTCTGTTGCATCGGTTTGTTCAATTGTGTGTGCGTACGGATGTGGTGCTCAACACAACACACCCAAATGCATGCTGTAACACTGATAATGCAGTAAATCGACTGTACATGGATTGGCTTATTGCTTCTAGCAAGCTTTGAAAGTCGAATGTCACGGTTAAATTTGGAGAAAAGCTGAGACTTATTAACAAAAGCTGATGATCGGAGCGTTGCATAGTTCTTATACATATTTTTTGAAAGGTGTAAAACATTTAAAATATGACACTATAGTGTTGCACAGTAAGTCACTGATCCACCAATAAAACAGCACACATGGTGTCACTGCCTTCCAACAAGCCTCCTGTGTGGTTTTCTGTGGTCGACGACATGGGAACATCAGAGGTACAGGCTTTTCCTGAAATTAGACAAATATATCATAACCTATTCACCAGGTGGCTCAATAGGTGTGCCAGCACCACTAAGGGTGTGTCGTCTGAATTAGATTTGTCTTCAGTTACAACATTGTCATTGTCGTTTTGTGAGTTAAATCTGATTTTGCAACAGCTGTTGACGCCTGCTTTACTTTGACGTCAAGGCATTTTGAAAGGGGTTCCAAAGAAAACCTGGAGTTGAACACTTTGTCATTTGGGAGTGTCACTGCCTGTTTCATGTTTGGCACCTTTGGTAACGCTTTTTATTGCTCATATGCTGTTTGTTGTTTTTGGACCTGATGCCAAATTATACTGTGGGAATGTCCCTAAGCAACCTGAGGGGAGATGGTGGTGGTAATAATGACAATGAAGTAAAACACCTTTTTTTATTTTGTGGCCATAGTAAGAAAACTATTAAAGTAAATGCTGTATGATTGTGCTTCTTATGAGTGAGACAGCTCAGCTGTAACAGTGCAGTACATGAGCAACAGGTGTCTGTCAACAAGAACTCCCAGTAACTGTTCCATGACATCTGAAAAATTCAGGGTTGCTGAATAGATGATGCAATGTGCTTGTGAAGCCAATCGACCAGTTTTTCTGTTTCTGCTACTTATCTTGTAGTGTAGTCTAGTTTATTGTAGTGGGTACTCAGAGATTTGTTTCCAGGGGGGGCGATATATAATTGGCCGGGGGGGGTCTGGGGGGTGGGTCTGGCCCCAGAAAAAAAAAAGTAATTTAAAACAAATGTCCTCCATTTCTACACCACCTAACCTCTTGGATTAAGTCAAGAAACAGCAACCCTGTATAATGTTAACTGTCGAGCCGGGGAAATGACCATCAAGCAACTGTGTTCGTTGGTAGGTGACGTCAGGTCCAGGTCACGGGCCACGGCCAAACTCAAAGCCCCTCCTACATGGGAAGCCACCACGTTCCGCGCTTCGTGACACAGACAGAGCGCACAGGAGCAAGGAATCTGTCTGTCTGTCTGTCTGTCTGTCTGTATGTGTGTCCTTCGCATATCTCGAGAACCGTTCGTCCGATCTACTTCACACTTGGCGGGTGTATTGCTGGGGACCCAAGGACGTGCAGTGTCGGATTTGGTGCAATTTGGACACGCGACACGTTCAATATTAATAAACTTTGACTAAACAAGCGAACAGCGCTCTGTGCGGCAGCGGGGTGAACGGGCACTGCACTAGTTTAATGAATGGAAGTGTGAATGGAGGAGATGCCTTCCCCTGCAAAACTTATTTTATTGCAGTTACACTCTACCCGGTATTTACGAAACAAAATCACTGAAGTGAAAGTTCTGTCACAAAACTATACTGTTACGTATCCTGGCGCATTTTTAAGTGGGTATACGGAAATCCTGGAGCTTTCTTAGTGGGTATACGGCGTATACCTGCGTATCACGTAGACTACTGGTCCAAGTACTTCTTCATATAGGCTAAACCAAATTTCTTTCTTTCTTTCTCCCCAAATCATGCTGAATGTCCAAGATACTAGAAAATAGCATATAAAAACTGATTTTGTATTTATTTAATTAATTAATTTATCTCAATTAATTCTTGGACTTAAATAGACTGTAGAGTTCTTAATAAATATCATCTGAACACTTGATTGTTTTCTAAAATAAGTTTCTGGGGGACTAGTCGCACTCTGAACCATTTTGGGAAAATTGCTCATACCCTAAAAAGAATCATACATACAAAGAAAGTTGATGTTTTTTTGCTTTACAAATAAAATGTGGCACACAGAATCCACCTTTTCTGACACATAGTCTACCTCAAGTCAAAATCATCTAACCAAAAGAAATTAATTGAAATGAAAGTGATTTTGTAAGAAACCACACTTCTCAGCTCTATTATAGCCTAAAGGTGAATACAACACAAAACGAATTTCAACAGAAAGAAAACTGCCTCTGGTGTCCAACTGAACCTGTTTCTGTAGATAGGCCTAACGCACTAATTGGCCTTAATTATACAGATACATCTTTATCTAGACTCTCCCTGACAAAAAATCACTAGACTATAATATCCAAATAGGGACTTATGGTGCGTTTCTGGTAGCCTACTCAATGAGTTTATGGTGACCTTACTGTAGGCCTACTTAACGGCCTTTTAATCTCCTACGGTATCAGTGAAATATCCCAATAATATTCCTATAGCCCTACTTGATATTTGTACAATATCCCTTTGAATTGTATCACAGGATCAGGCTGATTGTTACAACCTCTCACAGTTGCTGCTCAGACTCGAAGCAACTTAACCAGTCTGTGTAGATAATTCAGATGTTTCTGTCACACTGCTGTATAATCTAAACATCAATCAAAGTCTGCAAGGCTTTGTGCTTGTATTTCTCACTGACTCTGTTCACTTTTGGGCTGCGACAGTGGGAAGTGAGCACTGTCAGGTAAGTCTGTCTTACCTATGTATTAAGGATGGGACACAGTAGGCGTAAAATTGTGCAAAAAAATAATTACTCATTACTCGACAGTCATTTCCAAAGTAAAATAATTAGCATACGCACCACCTACTTCGTGGGCTCAGTAATTCGTACACTTGTCGTTACACCACTTTTCTGTTACAGCCCCAAAACTCGCGGTTGCACCCCACCTTCAAAAGTGGGGATAACTCAAGATAATTTTGCCTCTCCTGTGAATGACCAGAGAAACCAATTAGCGTATCTAGTGTTTTGCTTGATAAAATCGAAGTAGTGTGACTATTTCCACCTGGAGTAAGCGAACTTTTCTGCCATTTCTCTTCTATTGTGAGAGGACGGCGACTAATTTCACCTTCAAAACGAACCAAACTTTCTGCATAATTCAACTTCAATTTGATATTAAGAGGGGGTGATAACTACCCACTTTTCACACTGTCGTTCCTATGAAAAGTACTGGCGTTACTGTAACGCGTTATAAACCTGCTGTGACGCATTAGACCGAGGAAGGCGTGCCACAGTCTTCAAGTTTAAAAGGAGGTCTGAACTTGTATTTGTCAAACACTTAAACACCACGCGAGGACAACTGACGAAGATTATCATTCCTTCACTGCATTATCACATCTACTGTTGCTGAACTGAGTGAGTGTGAATTTTTATTATTTTTTATTTGTTTCACGTGTAGCTTGGTCTGTAGCCAATGACAGTGTTAATGATCTCATCTCACCAATTTGATGAGGGTGGTTATAATTTATAACTTTAAATGCTGTAGACAGTTTTTAACTCAATTAACATCCAAATGTACTTGAACCTGTATTCTTAAAAGTGTATAATCAGATTCCTTTTTTTGTGTGACCATAAATTCATAGGAAAAGGGGATGTTGCCCTATAAGAAAGATGTTAATTGACTTCATATTGCCATGCCAACATTATGTTAATGAAGTTTCACAGGGTACCACTTATGGCATCAATAAGTCTGTGAGACAATGTTTTAAAATTTGATATAGCCTATTTTCTTCCTTTACACACTTAAATCACAATTATGGAGACAATAGAACATTATCAACAGCAGCCAAATCTCTGTAGTAATGTCTAGTCAGGTGTATGCTCCGGTCAATGCAGACTACTCACACTCACACAATATATTCCAAACTGACTTCAACAGTGTGTTACAGTTATCTGCTAAAGAGACAAGTCAAATGCCCAAGCTAAATGCTTGTAGGCGCAAAGGGAAAAACATTTAAACTTATTTGGCTCAGAGTTTTAAACTCAGTGCTTGTGTGTTGAAACTGAACACAGTGAATGCTTTAATTCTGTTTTTTTGGCTTGAGCACCGTGGCCCCAAGGCAACGGGTCATGGGTGTAGATGAGAGATGTTTACTGGATCACCACCCTCCTCAAGGAAAATATTCTACTTTGATGAGTAGCACATGCGTGTGACATATCTGTTGCTAACGTAATGTGAGTAAAGCTAGCCCCCATTTGATTTGAATTGATTGGTGACCTTGAAGACACCGAGCTTGCCAAATCTGTAAACATGACCAATTCACTTGTACATGTTGCTGTGAGATCAGATGTTGGATGCACACAGCCAGAAAGGAGCAACGCAGTCCAGCAGTCCAGTAGGGAGTCTGAGAAAGTCTGGTCTGAGTAGTTTTGACGCAGCAGAGCAGATGAGGTGGATTAAGTGAGAATTTCATCAATCATACTGGGTTCAGTTGTCGGACATCTCAACTTTCACTCCGTGTCACACAGTGCCACTCTCTCTGCGGTTCAGGCGAGTAGATTGTGCAAATATCTGTGTCATTTAACAGATTGTCAGATGCAGCAAGGAAGAAGTGTATTGACTTGTGTGTGTGTGTGTGTGTGTGTGTGTGTGTGTGTGTGAATCCTGTTTCTGGGCCAAGATACACTGCAAGCAGACTGTAATCCCTGCCATGTGGAGCACATTCCCATTCCATGCAGTCTTTCTCCTCGACCCTCCTTATATTTTTGGCACTGAGGCTGAGGTGGATTCCATTTTCACTTACAAACAGTTTGTATGGGCTCGCCCTTTGTTCAATTTTGGCGTCCCATCGAGACTTCATAGTTTTCAAGTTCATGTCCAGTTCATCATTCAAAAGTATATCAAGTGTCATCTTATGTACTTATGCGTCCTTATAGTCAAATTGTTTCGATATTGGATTTTTTTCTGTTTTATGAGCCTCGCCTGAGCTGGGTGGAGACGTTCACTTACCTTCCATCGTGTCTGCGACTTATATTCACTGTCTCAACTTCTTTCTTGAGTATCTTCATTGGCATATGAATAAGGAAAGAGTCCATTGTGCCCTGTGTTGGTATTGCTTCATCAGAGCCTGTTATGGCACCATGTTACTGTCACTGAGGCCGAGGAATGCAGAAAGTGTGGGAAAGGCTTTCAGGGGGACCATAGCAGTTACTGGAGAGGTCTCTACAAAGGTCCTTACAATTGGGGTGAATAAAGGAGAATTGAAGAAGAGAGGACAAGAAAACTACCAGTCGTGCATGGGTGTGAAGATGTGAATTTGAAGCATCTTATAGTTAAAATCCAGCAGAATTCCTAAATGTTGTTCTTTGATTCTTGGACACTTCACCCGGGATTTGTGAACATGTGAAATAAACATGCTACAAACCGCAGAATCAAGATTCTAATCTTTGGTGTCATGAGGTGGCAAAAGGTTTTTTTTAAATTGATCAAGTATTTGTTTGAGCTTTTACACTCAAATTAAGTTTATTTCATCATAGCAAAACGGGTGGAGTGTGCTCATCTCCCCAGAAAATCAACCTGGATACTGTCACAACACTCAGAAATCAGACTCTAATTCATCGTCAGTAGAGCAGCTCCAGATGTGTGTTGATGGCAACACAGAGTTAATAGTTTAGTTTTTCTATTTCACGCCAAGAGGCAGACTTGTTTATGTTCACAAATCTAGGCTGATCTGATCCTACTGTGACCAGTTTAATCTGTTCAGCAGCAGGCAGTGTTGGATGATCAAATGAATATTTCTACTCATAACAGTTTTTTATTCTGAATGCAAACAAAAGATCAGTTCCTCTTTCTAGTAGGTTGTATCATAAAAATGTGTATTTTAGCTATGGCATTTGGCTTTGCTACCTGGCTGTTTAGTAGAGTGTTGACACCTAGTAGCCAATAACCAATAACCAAAATTCAGCTTCTATTAAAAGTAGAGTAGGGATATTAATGTAAATACCTTTGCTAGCTAGCTGTTTGTTATGAATGTTCCATAGTATAATTTGGAATAATGTACTCCTCTAATCTATAGGTACAATACAACTTTCTTGCACAGTGGATGGAGAAAGAAACTTAAATGATTGTCAGATTAGATTATCATTTTCATATTAGGAGTTATTGTAATCTAGCTCTTCAAAGTTTATCCTTATTGTCTCACAGAGAAAAGTCAGGTATTAAAACAACAGCAAGCATGCACTCATGACATAATATACATTAGTCTATTGCACTTCCCTGAATTGAAAAATATTTAAGACTAATTAAAAACTATTAAAAAAAAACAAATACACACCCCAGACCAGCTTTCAGAGTCCAGCATCATCATATTTAGAGTTCAACAGGGTAATTGCGGAGGGTATGAATGAATGCTTAAACCTGTTACTCTTAATCCTGGTGGGTCTATAGCAAGAGCCTGATGGCAGAGGTCTTATTAACTTATTTTACCATACCCATTTTCTTTTTCTTTTTCTCAGGATGCCTGTAGAAACACGGTCAATCAGAAACAGATCTGCAGTCGGCCGGTTCCCAGCTGTCACTCTTGGATGGGAGGAGGACACAGAGGAAGAAAAGGAAGAACTAGAAGCAGAGGATGCTGAGCAAGGGGCGTGTCGCCGCTGGCTGCGTAAGGTCTGCCCTTGCTGCTGTCCCAGGCCAAACGACGACGACGTTACAGACACGGTGGTCACCGGGATCGACGAGGTGGACAAGGATGAAGGGGTGAACGGCGAGAAGCCTGTGAATGGTGATGCAGAGCTTGACGGTAACTGGCGCTTTTGAAAGCTCACGATCGTATCATCCGTCAAACAAAATAATGACACCCTTGACCCCCTTATAGTGTCACCCATAGATTTCCTTCTCTCATGTACATGCATCTGTTTTCGCAGAACTCCTTCTGAAAGTGCGATCGGTAGACCTGATGAAAAACAAATCGGGGCAGAACCGCAAGGAGCATCACACAGATCTTTACCACGGCAATGACCTCATCATCCGCCGGGGACAGACTTTCCAGATGTGGCTTGACCTCTCACGACCTTTCAACTCCAAGACCGACCAACTTCATCTGGAACTTAAAATAGGTCAGTCAGACTCCCTGACAGAAATCTTCATCAGCAAACATTTTTAATACACTGAATTTGAATGTTACAGTTAACTTTGCAAAATATTCTCCAATATAAGTATTCGTAGTATTCCCATGATGTCACATGCATTTCTTACCAATATGGTGCTTTACCATACTCATATCTCATTGGCTGTTACTGTCATTTGATTATAATCTTAATTAATTACAGTCACCTGTTATTTTCCTACCAAGATGGCCGTGTACTGATGGAACAGAATACTATGAATACCAAAACTTTGAAAATGTTGAAATGTTTTTTGATTTGATTGAGCAGACAAAAGAAAAAGATCTTTCTATCAAGTGCCCTCATTTGGACTGATCATGTTTTGTGAATGAATTAGACAATCTGGTGGACTCTTGCAACACTAAAATAGATTCACATGTAAAAGGTTTTCACATTCTGCAGGCAACAGACATGCTTATAAATACCAATTCCATTTATACTGGCCTCTAATCTTGAGTGGCCAAGTGGGAAACTGGATGGCCACAAGCCACCCTGGCCAAAGTGCGCTCACGTGCCTCCCTGCCTGCCTGCTGCCCCTCTTAAGAAACCCTGTGCAGAGGTGCGCATGATAAGAGTTCCCTTTTTCTAGGAGTCATGGGATGGAGAGAAGGGGGATGGGAAGTCCGCTGTGGGAGGGAAACAAGACGTACAAAGCAAGAGGGAGACAATGCACATCTGTTTTTTATGCTCATGTTTGCAAATGTTAATGTGTCTATGCATTTGTGTGCATTGCATGTGTGTGTGTGTGTGTGTGTGTGTGTGAGAGAGAGAGAGAGAGAGAGAGAGGGAGAGAAAGAGAGAGAGAGACAGAGAGAGATTTTTGGTTGCTATTGCTATGGTAACTATTCTGGAGTCGTTCTCCCTGGAGCATAGCAACCATGCTCCAGGGAGAGTGTTTTACAGAAGCCTAGTCTCTCATAGTCCTGCCCTAACTAAAAACCCTCTTCCACTGACAATTCACCATCAGCACTCCTACTACTGCCTCTCAGAGACTTACCCGCTGCCTATTTTCCCATTGATCATTTCTCTCTGTGTTGAATGTTGCAAGACAGAGAGGACGGCACACAGAAGAATATAGATCCTACAATTACAGCTGCATGTTGTAGGAAATAAAGCTTGGAGAGAATTATTAAAAGGTCTCATTTCAAAATACAATTTTTCCTTATGTTCATTGCTCAGTACTGAACATGAATGAAATCCTCTAAATTGTACTTACTGTTTTGTAAGTAAAGTGGTCAAGATAATGTCAATAATAGTAGTATAGTGATTTAATAATAGTGATTTTTACTTTGATGTCAGCTGTCATGTTTTTCAGAGATGACGTCACCATTTTCTCTTCATTTTTTAAACAGACTTCTTAAGTCTAATTATGCAGTATGTTATTTTGTTCTCATTTTTTTTGTTTAATATTTTCATGTCTACACCTATGATACAGTGGATAATGTGCAGTTACAGCAGTAGTCAGACTGGTGCATGACAGGCAGTTCAGTAATAGCTGCACAGTAAACTGGTGCCTAGGCTGAGATTCCATTTATAGTACAGCAGCATGGAGATCAGATGCCGTCATGACATGCAGAATAAGTGTGTGTGTGTGTGTGTGTGTGTGTGTGAGAGTGTGTGTGTAAGCGCGTTTGCATGTGACGGAGCGAGAGTGAGCATCCGGGGCTGTTTCTATTTTGCCTCTGTTTACTCAAACACACCCCACAAGGTAGGAATGCAGGTGTGGCTTAGTACAAACTGAGGGAAGATGGTGTTTCTGAAGTTGGAAAAAAAACTGGGGGCTTCTGTTGGGGCATGGTTTTCCACAACGTCAGCAACATTGTATGCCTTTAATGCACTACATTATATTCCTATATTCCTTATTACATCTGAAATCGGTCAAACTGATAGTGCATTTGCCTCTGTCCTCATACTTAACATCCCTGTGGTGTGTGTCTCCCTAGGGGCCCTGCCAACAGTGTCAAAGGGAACCCATGTTATCATTCCTCTGGTGGAACACTTGGAGGACGATCGCTGGGAAGCTGCGATTGTGAAACAGGATGGCAACAGGATAAAGCTGTCCGTCAACTCTCTACCTACAGCCGTCATTGGCCGATACCAACTCACTGTGGCAACACGTTGCCCAAAAGGCGAGGCCACCTCCACACACGACCCAACCAATGACATCTACATGCTGTTCAACCCCTGGTGTGAAGGTAAATATGGGATAAAAAAGTTAAATTTTTACATGAGATTAATAGAGCCCTTCCCTCACACACATACATTTACACAAGAAATAGATCTGTGGCTGTTTGAACTGGATCTCTGAGTGGTTCAGTGCAACCGAACCTAACCATGCAAGTCACATACAAGGTTGATATGTAAGCATGATAAAATTGAGGACATAGGCTGGGGTTCGCTATCGACCAGTTGAATCATGGAGTGCCTTCTAGTGAATTGCAACAAGAATATAAGAATTGGGAAAACACAGCATTGTCAAGATTGACAGCCATCCATCCACACTCCTGCTTGCATGGTTAAAAGGTTGACTGACATAAATTCAGAACAATTTCTCTTGCGTATTTCACTCAGTGGCCCCTCTTTTTTGAGGATACGGCGTTATGCCATAATAACCCATTCACTGAGATTATAAATACAGGTGTCAGCCAGTAGTGTGCTATTGTTGCTTCTGACACACAGAACTGTGAGCAAGAATATGAGAAAACAAAAGCTGAACCTTGCCAGCTAATATACAGTATACCATAGACCCTACTATAGAAGCTCAGAGAGAAATAGTCCAGCCTACCCACTGTTGAAACCGATCTCATGTTGGAGTTATTTCCCATTTTAGAGAAAAATATGTTCTCACTCCTTCTATCAGATGACACAGTTTTCATGGATGCTGAAGAGAGGATGGATGAGATGGATGAGAGGAAGGAGTATGTTATGAACGACGTCGGCAGACTCTACTATGGCACAGAGAAACAAATAGGAGTTCGGACATGGAACTATGGACAGGTGAGTTGACTGTGTGGTCTCCCCACATCCGTGTTTGATGATGAATGGTGAATGAATTGAGTAGAGCCAACTGATTCTCTCTCCCCACTCTCCTTCTCTTTTCTCTGTTTTGGCATTAGTTTGATGAGGGGGTTCTTGCCGCTTGCCTGTACGTCCTGGAAAAGAGTGGGACACCTCCATCTGGATGGGGAGAACCTGTTAATGTGGTGCGAGTCGTCTCAGCCATGGTGAGACTACACCAGCTGCACGCACAGAAACACATGGATTGCAACTGTTAAAAACATTTAACACCAGAGCTATCCTCATATTTCTGTTCATGTGATGCCAATATATAGCAACTCCTCCACTTTCCTCATCCAGATCAACTCCCCTGATGACCGCGGCGTCGTGGAGGGGAACTGGTCTGGAAACTATTCAGATGGAAATTCTCCAACAGTTTGGAGCGGCAGTGTGGAAATTCTGAAGAACTACCATAAGAGCGGAGGCACTCCTGTCAAATATGGCCAGTGCTGGGTCTTTTCCGGTGTTACCAATACAGGTTAGCTGTTTTTCAACTATGTGTGTTCATGTGACGTTATGTTTGTGTGTGTATGTGACAGTGTGTGTGAGTGCCACACACTGATCTCTGACCCTTCACATCTCCATCTTCTCTGCAGTGTTACGGTGTTTGGGCATTCCCAGTCGTAGCGTCACCAATTTCAACTCCGCCCACGACACGGACGTCTCTTTGACGACAGATGTGTACTTTGATGAGAACCTGGAGCCTTTAGATCACCTCAACGCCGACTCTGTCTGGTGCGTTCTGTCACTCTTTGTCATGCTGTTTCACTCATAACACACTTTTACCTGTAATCCGCATCACTCTCTAGTTTACGAAACCTGACGTTCACCTCTTCTCCTCTAGGAACTTCCATGTGTGGAACGACTGCTGGATGGCCCGTCTGGACTTGCCTCCAGGCATGGGAGGCTGGCAGGCTGTTGACGCCACGCCTCAGGAGACCAGCCAGGGCACCTTCCGCTGCGGCCCCGCCTCGGTCGCTGCTGTCCGCAACGGGCAGGTGTACCTCAAACATGACACTCCCTTCGTCTTTGCTGAGGTTGGTGTATCACACAATTCCCCTTACTCTCTCCTCATAGACATTTCTTAACTCAAATTCTCTCCTAGCCTTTTGAAACATTTGTGGAAAATATTGTCTTCACACCATTACAACACAGACATTTGCAGTCTCATTAGCTAACCTCTCTCTCTCTCTTTTTCTGTGTGCACCTGTAGGTGAACAGTGATAAAATCTACTGGCAGAGGAACCTAGATGGGACCTTCAGTCAAATTCACAGTGAGAAAAAGGCTGTGGGCCACTTCATCAGCACCAAGGCTGTTGGCTCTGATGAGCGCGATGATATCACACACCTTTACAAATACCCTGAAGGTATCATCGAATAAAGCATTGACACTAAAATACAATTTGGGGAAAATTACAGGCATTGGATTACAGGTATTGATGTTGCTTATTGATTAAGCTCTATATTTTTGTTATTCTCAGGCACAGAGGAGGAGCGCATTGCTGTGGAAACAGCCTCTCGCTACGGCTCCAAGCCAGAAACCTACTCCTCTCCCACAGCAGAGGACGTCTCTGTCGATGTGACCTTGGATGGCGAAGGTCCTCGCATGGGAGGCGATGCAGAGCTGACTATTGTGTTGCGAAACAGCAGTACGCAGCATCGCAAAATCCTCCTCCACAGCCAGGTGGCAGTCATGTACTACACCGGTGTGCACAAGGCCACGGTCAGAAAGGACACAACAGAGGTGGAACTGCTGCCCAGTGAGGGTGAGTGGAGCTCCTGCTCAGTGAGAGTGGGTTTTCTGCAAGTACATTAACAGCAGTAAGAAAATACTTTATTTCTTGCCAGTGATGACGCAAAGATTAACTGGCCCAGGGCTGTTTTTTAATCACATCTTACTAGTGACAACATCAAGTGTTTCATTACTGTAGCAGTGTGCACAGGCTTTTCTCTCACCATACAACTACCAATGAACAGAAGGGAAGTGGAGACTCTGTTTCTTTAATAATCAGGAGTATTTACAATTTACAGACATTAACAATGAACTGTGTGTTTTGTATCTAGCTTCAAGTTCGCACTACACAATAGACTATAATGTGTGTGTGTGTGTGTTAAATGTGTTAAATAGCCTAGATCACGCAACCTGTAAATTCATAAATCAGTACATATCCTCAGCAGATATTGTAAGATAAGTTGACACTGAAGATGACCAAGAACATTTTAATCAACCACGACTCAATTCACAAAACATCACAAAAAGACATCAAGATTCAATATTGAACACAATCTAATATAAGAGTGGATACACTTGTTTTCTCCATCTGGCATTTTTTTCTGTGTGTGTGTGTGTGTGTGTGTGTGTGTGAGAGAGAGAGGTAGTAACAAGGAGGAATCACCTGTAGGAAGAAGAAACATACAGTACATTATCATGAAATCACAGACCAGAACTCTCACCCTTATCTTACTTTGGTTGTCATCCCCTGTCTACAGTGAAGTCTTTGGAGTGGACCCTCGAGTACAAAGACTACCAGGACCAGCTAGTGGACCAGGCCGCTCTGATGCTGACGCTGTCGGGACGGGTCACTGAAACACAGCAGGTCCTGGCCATGCAGTTCAGCTTCCGACTCAGGACTCCAGACCTCATCATAAAGGTGAGCCAAAATGAAAATATTACTGGAGAGATTATGGTAAAAGGCTATTCCAGTTCTGACGTTTTCCTACTTTGTTTCTTTTGTTTCCCTCCCACGCAGCCAATCGGGGAGGCCATGGTAGGGGCAAAGATGGCAGCAGAGATCTCCTTTACCAATCCGCTCCCACGGGTGCTGAAAGGAGTGATAATCCACGTGGAAGGACTAGGCCTGCTGAGTGCTCGAAAGATTGCTTTCGGGTAAGGAGAAAAATCTCTATCTTGCTCACTTTCCTTGCCATTTTTTCCCCATCTACCTTGTCTATCTTTCTCTCCCACACACACACCGTATCACGTTGTGATTGTCACTGTCATTTCCTATCCCACCCTCAGCGATATTGGCAGCCGTGCCTCCAAGACTCTGACTGAGCACTTCGTCCCCACCCTGCCTGGACCAAGGAAATTACTGGCTTCACTGGACTGCAAGCAGATCACACAGGTTCATGGCGTAACCGACATCATGGTGCAGGAAAAAGCACAGTGACTCCATAGGCCCTTGTTGGTCGGTTTGGAAACTGAGGCACTTTCACACTGGATGTTGACAGCCATGTCTTCCCCAAAGCACTGACTCAGATTTTCTTTCTTTTTTTTTTGTGGAGAAGTCTCTCTCCTTATTTATGCAATTTCTGTAGAAAACAAAGTATTTAGAGTTTAGAGTTGATTAAGTTTACTAATAGAACAAAGAGATAATACATATGAAAACATGACAATTGTGTGTTGCTCATAGGATTACATCTTAGAATAAGATATTGTGGCATAATGTTTTATATTCTGTGAAATCAGTATTAACTTAGCCTACATCAAGTTCTATTTACTTTTAATAAGGAAGATCTTATAGCACATTTGTACAGTATGCATGTCCTATCATGATGCACCTACGATTCCTGAGATTCCTACAGTGTTTGCAGAGGTTGGACAGAATGGCAGCTTAAATGAACGAGTTGTGATTTTGTAAAGGCAGTTTGTTAGTTGACATTATTGTATGTATTTATAAATGTATTTATTTTTATTCGTATGACAATGTGTTGACAGTATAGTTCATTTTATTTAAATGTCTCACACCAATGTAAATGCTCTTGCATCAACATAAAAAGTGATGAATTCAAGATGCCAAGTGTGGTCATTTATTGATATTGCAGATTGCAGTGCACATTCTGTGTGTACAACTTGTGTGTTGCTTTCCGTAGCGGTGTCTCCCTCGTGATGACCTGTCACGGACTGTTTGGACAGTGGTTGCCAATAGTTACGGGGGCGCACCGCCATGTTGGAAGAGTGACAACAAAACAATGAAAAGGTACAGTAGAGGTAGAGGATCTAGCGGCAAAAATGCCTAATTTTTGCGCGGTGGTAGGGTGCTCAAACCGTTCTGGGAAAGGGCTTAAGAAATCATTTTACAGAATACCGAGCATAGTGAGCCACCAAGGCGAGAAGACGCGTCTGTTGACCATCAAACGACGAGCAGGGTGGCTGCAAGCGCTGAGAAGGAAGAACCTGAACCTGAAGCAGAGCAACTACCACTATCAATATGATCAATACCGTATCTGCTCCGATCATTTCATCAAGGGTGAGTGACGTGTTGTAAAGCCAATAATGAAGTTAGTCAGTAGGCGAACTCAAATGCGTTCATCTGAGTAGTATTACCAGTGGTGGTAGCGTAATATTAACACCTAGGCTCATCAATGTAGGTGTTTATTAGGTTTAGCTAATGAGAGCGAGCTCGTGATGGAACAGGTACCCGAGTTCGATCCCCACATTCGATCCAAACGAACGTATTGCTAACATTTTGGCTAACGCTAATCCCAGCCCATCACTGTGCATAAAAAACTTAACCTTTTCTACCTTTGACCTAAACCTGTAACCACTCCGTGTTCTTGCTCAGCTTTATTCAGACCCTAGCAAGTGGTTTGACAAGCCGGCAGGTAATCTTATCCTGAATAAGCAGTTGTTTGAAGTTAGCTGCTAAGCTAAGTGGCTAATGTTAGCACTTCCGTATGCCATACGACGTTTTGATCACGTGACGTTCACTCAGCTGATCTCACTGTTTTTTTTTTGTTTTTTTTTTATTGAACACATTAATAGGACACATTAACAAAACAAAACACATTTACAAATAAAAAATACAACAAAAAGAGGAAAGTGCCAGGGAATTATTCAACTATCTTATAGCTTTTTTTGTTCCTTATCTAAAGTAGTGCTATTATGCTTAATTTCACCAGTGGGTAAAATTAGGTTTTGAGTTAGTTAATTTCTTTTTGTGGATATGAGATTTACCAAGAATTATAAACAAGTGAGTTAAACATCCTTCTCCATTACATTATCGTCAAAATAAATCACATCATTTCCACACAGAGCAATCACTTTGCCAGTTTTTTTGGACAGACTTTAGTGTAAACACAATGATAAAACAAATGAAATATTGTTTCTTTGTTCAATGCACAAAAGTCACACGACTAGTAAATACTCAGTTTAAACCCTTTAGAACATGTTCCACAGGATATATTCTATATAGTTTATATATACAGTTTCTATACAGTTTTTTTTAAATGAAACCTCTTTCACCTTATTAACTCAATAGTTAATAAGGTCTGAAATCCTCCATGCCTACTCCAGTTCAGATCGCCAAAATATATGACCAGAAAAATCTAGCTGGAGTAAAATAATTTTCTGTAATAATATTTCTAATTTGCTTATTGCTACATCTATCCCTTAACACATTCACATTACCAATATATTATATTCCCTCTGCTCCTTCAAGTGTGTTGTTACATCCAGAGAGTTGAACACCTGCAGAGCAGAGCGACTTTTGGAATGGTGTCGAATACTATGGATTATTCCTTTGATGTAGCCTAATAGTAATCTTAAATGTATGTAGAAATTATATGTAATAAGCCACTTTCATTCAAAAGTTGTCTAACCAAAGGACCATTTCTGGATGAACAATGTATTGTGTTTAAATTGAATATCTTCATCAAAAATCTATGTAGAGAGAAATTGTGTTTATAAGCTCATGTCCATACTATTAGTGCTTGCTTATAAAATCTGGACAATTTAATTGGCATCTTATCCACAGGTGCTTAGAAAAGGTATTCCAGGTGCAATCTTGGTTCTGTAAAAATTTAATGAGCCAATTAGTTTTAAGTATTTAAGTATTGTTTAGTGTTTCAAAATCCAAAACCTCCAAACCTTCATTGTCTTTGGTGCCGCTGACATATAGTTGTCGTTAATAGACCACCGAAGCACGTAAATTTTCTGCCCAAATAAGGGATTCCGGGTCCATTGCCACATCCGACACCAACACTGACTATTTTGGATAAGATCTTTGGATTTAATATGGATTTATTTAATTGTTAATAAAAGGAACGAGGAATGATCCGGCATCCCCGAAATGACGACAACACTTCGTTGGTCTATAAATCCCTAAGGGAAGCTCCTCATAAGAATTCATGTTGCCCCTGGCTACTCTAGTTTTCTAGAATGGAAGCCCAAAACGCTCAGATGGCAATCGTACTCGGTGAAACCGGATAACTTGTTTTGTCCAATCAGTCGGCCCACCCCTACTAGCAATTTACCTATGCATTAAGTAATCAGCCCATCTGCCATTCAGTAACTCCTTGGAGATTTGCACTGGTCCCAGGACTTGAGCTCGATGCTGCAGGCAAGGTGCAAAAGAATAACCCAATCCTGAATTTCCTCAAGGGGATTAATAAAGTGCTATCTAATCTTATTTTATCTTATTTCATATGACCACTATCTAAAGATAGGTAGCTATCACTAATCAGAATATTTTCAGGTGGTTGTGGAAGGATTGTATTTTCATTTTTTCATGTCTTGCTGGGCTTAGATTAATTGAATTTATGATCCAATAGTAGTTGGAAAGTGTTGCTGATAACAGTAAATAAACACAAACCCATTTAAAAGAATGAGCAGCTGAAACAGTTACTGGCATATCAAAGACACTGCAAGGAGTTCTGTTTAAAAAAGACTCCCTACAGTGATAATGCAAGCAGCAAGTAGAGATTGCTGTGTGTTTCCAACAGGTTCTTGGCTTACTTTGGGCTAGGCTGAGGTGCATAATACAGTGTAAACACAGTGCAATGGAAAAAGACTGTTGTAACTGAAAAGGTAATGTTGATTTTGTTATTTTGCCAGTCTGGGAAATCTGTTTGTGGCGGGTCTGTCTGATATTGTGTTGGAGTGCCACAGATATCTCAAAGTTTGTGTAGGAAACACTGGTGTTAACTCGATCTGTTAAATTTTTCAGGTGCCCCTGCCACATTATACGATGTCTCAAATCCTGACTGGATACCTTCTCTTAATATGGGCGACCAGTATTTCACCTCTGATGGCCAGGCAGGGTGTGGGCAACACAAGAGAAGCAAGAAACTAGAAAACAGAAACTTCAAAGGTAAAAACAAATGTGCTGTATATCATTAAGCCAATTAAGCTCTTCCAGAAAATCAACTACAATTGTGCTATGTGTGTCAGAGGTCGTGGTGGGGTGAGTGTTGATTATGTTCTCTGCGAGGGTGGGCTCCCCTGTGGAGACTTCAGTTTGAGTCTGGTCTTTTACATAATGCATTCAAATTAGGAATTGTTCCTTGTTCTGAAATGACACTTTTAGCAGCCTAATTTTCCATTTGTTGCCTGCTGCAAAACACTGACAATGGGTGGGTGGCTCTTTTTATACTGTGCTTTTTATACCAGCGGTGGTGTGGTGGTGAGGACCCTTATCTCAGTCTGGATCCTTACACAGCCCTGCTGGTCTGGGGTTGAGTCACACGACAACTTTCTCTCCTGTTCCTCCGTACTCTTTAAAAAAAAAAAACTCTATGTGGAACCTATTAATTAAGCTTCATATGTAAATGGAGTTACAAGATATCAGTCTGGTAACTTCTGTGGGTGTATTCAGTGAGCCACATAGAACTAAACCTTGTGCTCACTGGAGTAAAGACACTTATATAAGGTCTGCTTCATAACTGTGTCCTTAATTTAATTTTAAGGCTGTCTTCTGTCACTTCTCTTTCTGTGTAGGAGAAGTTAATCTCTTAATTTCATTCCTGCAGGATGCTGTTTTTGTGGTTCATACTTTTGCTTGCTAATTGCCAAGACAGCCAACATTTGTTGCACATATTGTTTTATGTGTGTTAATAGATCGTGTGCAGATCTCCTGCGACAAGCTGGCAGAGACCGCTGGAGGATATGAAATGGCAGATTGCTTGGAGTTTGATCAGGTTTGATTTCATCATGGCCACCAAGTCTGATGTTTCTCTTAATGTATTTATTACATAGTCATTTATCTGTGTATGTAGCAAATTTACTTAATTAAAAATACTTAAATTTACCCTTGTTTATACTTCGAGGTGTTTTGATCGGATATCAGCTCAGACTGCCTTAACCTTATGAACTTTGGTACTTTCTAGGATTATCAGTCGCTGCACGGGGAATTGCAAGTGAAGGTGGAGACGGAAGAATTTCTGATACAAGACAGCCACCAGGCATTTGGAGAAATACAGTGTGTTACAGTTAAAGAAGAGCCTGATGTCTCTCCCTCTGCCAGCATATCACACACACATGGATTTACTGAACAGGTCAGTAGATCTGTGGGCTTGTCATACCTTTGAGAGAAAGAAGTGAAAGGATTTGGAGGGAGGTTTACAGTTTCATCCACTTGCTCTTCAAAACTTCAAAACATTTTTTTTTTTTTCACAATTTTTCACCTCAGGCACTACATTTACCAGACGAGATGAAAGAAGAGATAGAGGAATCTTCTTCTCTCACGCTGTGTGAAGACGTTGAAAAGTTTGTTGTGACGCAAGACGGAGAGAAGTTTGTGTTGGTTAAAGAAGATGCAATGTCAGAACTTTATGGATCCTTGGAGTCTTCAGACAGTGAAGTCAACTGAAGGGTCCGTGTGAGTTGTTTATGGAAGAAGTTGCTTCTTTGTAAACAGGGTTTGGCCAAGGATGAAAGAAATGATTTACCCCTTTGATCGAAATTTCAATCTTGTGTGTGTTTTCCTTGAATTTATTGTGATATATGTTTCTCTTCTTACAGCTCCTAGAGATAAATATCCCCCGTGATGTTGTGCCGTTGTACTATGGACGCCTAAGAATCGGAGATGGAAGACTGGAATGGCTTCGATGATGGCAAACCTATACAGCGCGTCAAAACCAGAACCTGAAAAATCTGCTTCTCTGTGAGCTGAAAGATGACATTATCACAACAGAATATCCTGAAAATAAGAAGGGAAAAGGTCAGAAGGATGTTGTAATAGTTTCCATGCCTGCTCAAGAAGACAGATTTAATACACCTACAAGCCTATATGAATCTTGGCAGAAGACGGACATAAAGGTGTTTCAAATCCCTGACCTGGTGTTCTTTGTTCCAGAATGTGGAAATATCCCCTTTCAATATTCTAATATGGCATTTGCTGATAAAATGATGGCACATGTTGCTGAACAACCAACTGTTACACCTATCAACTGGCTGGCTCCCTTATCTGCATGGGTGTTTTTCACGTTTTTTTTTTTTGCTTTGAAGACTACTGGCATTGTGACTCGCGCGTTCCATCTGTGGCAGATGTTTTATCTGCGCGAATCTGCCGCTCGCTCTGCTGGTTCCTTCATTTCAATTACAGCACACAAATCTGAGTCGTGATTACTTCTACAGGATCCGCTCTCTGTTAAACATGCCGTGTTGGCTGCGGCTCACATGCCACCAGACAATAAAGCACAGCTGAAATCACAGTGGGCTGTGTGTGTTGCAGAAGCAGGAAATCTTTCTTAATACTTCAATAAGCCAGTGATGTTCGGATTTAAGCTCATTTCTGTGTTGCGGTTCTGCAGGCATTGTCCGAGACTGGCTGTACTGTACCAGGGAGACACCAGGTTTCTTTGACAGCGGGTGTGCCGAGGGTGCACAGCTCGGCTTTATGGAAACGTGGCTGTCACTCACCACACACTGCAGGACCACAAAGCAGCCAGATGCCACTGTTGGTTTTGAGATCCCTGCTTCATTGATTTCAATCCCTGCAGAAGAGGCTCAGTGTGAAATGTTTGGATTCAGTGAGCACATTTGTGGCTGACAAGTACTAGGCAAAACACAGCCTAGGAACATACAGCTGGCTGTGTTTCCCAGGAAGGAATGATTGCTGTTTCTGGCCTGACATGAAGAGTGTTTCAATGTTGAGCAACTCACATGGAATATAACTATTGGAGTCTGTCAGATAGTTTTATACAAAGGCCGAGAGGAGCATTGAAATCCCTTACCCATCCGTCATCTTTGCCTGTACTCCAAAAAAATAAGACATCAATCTGACTGAATCTCCGAACCCTCCACACTACGCAAGACTTTATACAGACACATTCTCCATCTGTGCATTGCCAATTCATGGCTAATGTGCAGATGAGATTGCAGTCGCCACATGGTCAAAGCAGTGCTGCTGAAAAGGTTTTTTATCAGTGGCAGGCACTCTCTCAGCAGTCAATAAAGCCTCAGTTGTGATTGCCCAATTATGAGTTGCTTCTGATTCAAAAGCAGCTTTAAAGCAGCAGGTCAAGCCCAGAATCTCACAGCCTTTTGATGCTGCCTGCTGTGACGGTTTCAGACGCTGGCCTGTCTTTGGAGAACAACATGGAGGATGCAGCAGGGTGTGTCTATGTGGGAAAGTGAGTGAGGTGATGGAAAGTTGTCTCTTGGTGAACCAATAGACAGCAGTGCTTTGTGTCATACCATCAACTGTGATGGATTATTCCGGGAGCAACTGTTCTCATTTTTTAGACATTGTTTAGACAGGATATTATTTCAGAAGTTGATTTTCTTTAATTTGTTGACAAAATAGTGCCTTTTAATTTTATCTAAATGGTTGTATGTAAATATACCATGTTGTTTCAGTTGAGATGAATATTCTAGATATCTTGATCAGCCAACTTAATTGCTGATTGAGAAATGCATGGAAAGCCATCAGGATGCCCTCGTGCCCTTTCATACTGTAAAGGTAATAAATGGCGTATCTTTCTGTGTGAACTGAAACTTTCCTGTTAATCTCAGATGACCATAAAAACTTGAAATGTGAAAACTGACATGAGCAGAAGACTGCAGTATTCCTGGTGAGTATCAATGATAATGTAATTGACTAGTGCATAGAGTATAACTGCAATATGACATAGCATATATTAGTACTGTTATTCATTTTATGAAGAGAATGTTCTCTGTGATGTGTAATACAAGCTACTGCTGCAGATTGCTTCTCAGTGAAGAGATAAAACAGCATGCAAGAATAAAGCCTCATTCAGTGTGATAAGTTTAATTTTTCCCTTTTGAAAAGGAAGTGATGATGCATTAAGTTCCACATTCAGACAGAAGCCCTGCAGTTTCTCCAAGTGTAATAAATATTTTGAAGCGCCTTGGTCTGGGTCTTTTCAGAGAAGGAGGCACAGTAGGGGGAAATCCAACCTGAGACTGAGTGGTGCTTCATCATCCCAAGTGGCATCAGTCTAGTCATGCTAGGAAAATGACTTTTCTATATACTCAGCTGAGTGTTTTCAGAGCCGCTCACCTCTGCATGCTGTCTGAATACACAGTGAGGTCAAAAGTAATCAGGCTGCAAAAGGGGATGAGGTTTCATCATATCAGTGAGACTGTATTGAGCCACTAGAGTAAAGTTATAATGCAGCAATGACATGGTAGTATAGGGCACAAAAGCATGACTACTTTTTTGCCCAATAAGTCTCCTGAATCTGTAGTCCATTTCTCTATGGGAAAATTAATGAGGGTTTTAACCACAAGCTTTTTCAATTTGAATTTGTTGCCGTTTCATAACCTAACTTCAGATGAGATAGAGATTTTTGAAGTACAAAGTCATTATATAGTTGAAGCAAAAGTTGCTAGCAGAAAATGAGCCACAAAACATTTGTGGGATGAGAGCATTCTGTATTTCCCATTTTCCAGATATTCCTAGTGTGTCATTTTTTGCATTTCACATATTTCTGTAATGTTACAGTCTCAGGCAGGAGCGACCTGTTTGTGTAATACAGAGCGTAAGAACATGATGCTATGACACACACACTGTTGTTCCATGTGTTTGCTATAGACTAAATCCTATTTTGTTTTATTTGGAATATTTTAATCTGAATGGTCCCCAAGATTGTGACTGTTAATACAAAATATTTTTGTGACTCTTTTATTGTTATTATTTGAAACATATCCCTTAAATTTACAAGACAGTTGCAGCCATGTTGCAATATCACAGGCTCATCGAAGACAACTATTTGTGTTGAATATGTAAAGATTTTTTTTATGTAAATCTTATGATAAACATTCACAATGCACTACTCAAATTTATCCAGCGTGTGAGTCTGTGTGTGTGTGTGAGGGGGGCCAGTTGCATAAAGCTAGTTTAAGACTAGTCTATAAGCCTTAGACTGGTCTTAGATTCTCAGGTTGGACTAGGCTATTTAAGACTGTGTGTAGCCTACTTAAATATTACGACTGATTTATTTTGAGGTAGGAAAGTTATCCACCTTCCCCCTGGCTAATCTTGAATTAATAATTTTGTTGTTATGACAACGAGTCGGCCTAACTGTCAGAGTGGGAAGTTTAAATACTGAAGCTGTTTCATACAAGATGGCAAATCTTTGGTTTTTGGAAATACCTGAAGAAGAGAGTGAGTCTTTGGAGACATAAACAACCCATTAGGGATTTACAACTAAGAAATAGTAGGAACAGGTAAGTAAAAGTGCCTATAGCAAGTTTGACTTAAGGTCACATTTAAGTCTAAGACTAGGTCTATGTTTATGCAACTGGCCCCTGGTCTGTTGCAGTCTAGATGTTTGCAGATAAGCGCTGAAAATTTTAGTTTAGATGTCTCTGACTGGTGGGGAAAATCCACTTCTTAGGCTTGATCAGCGTCATTGTGACAGTTGTGTACCCTTAAAGGTGAAGGGCCATCTTTATGCCTGGGAAAAGAATGTTACTCAAAGGCCCACTTTGTGCTGTGGAGACCTGGATCTGTTACACTTTACTAAGTCGTTCCCACAACATAAGGATCTCGTTCCCACGCGTTAGTAAGTTGTGGCCATGACATATACCCAGATTTTGTTCCCAATGAGTTACTAAGATGTGGCCAGAAGATAGATCTCGTGGCTCCATGGATATAATTTTAAGTTTCATTTAGTTTTCACAACGGGAGGCTTGCTGGATTGAGTACAATGCTACTGGTCTGCTGGTCTGTGCATCGCCAAATTACAGACATGATGTGATGTGCACATCAGGCGTGTTACAGATCGATTTAAATCCATTTCTATACACTGACCAACTTTTGATTTTGTGGCGGCCTTGCCAGTATGAGTCTTTGTATGGGAAACACCGGGAGTCAGTCAGACATAGAGTCGTGCATGCACGTTTCAATAATGGGGAGTCAGTTAGGGACATTGACTATTATTAGCCGGCCTGCTGAGCGGTCCGGCAAAAGTTTAGACAAAGTGCCCAGCCACGAGTAGTGAACACAGACAAATCCAGTCTCAAAATTCAGTCTGGAAAAGCATGGGTTTTTGAAAAGGAAAATGTGTGGGAACCCTGGATGTAACTGGACGACCTTTTAAATTTAGTCGTTTTTATTTTGCTTCTTTTTATGTCATTAGAAAAGAACAGGATGTATCACTGCCATGCGAAGAACCAGATGAGTCAGCGAAACCCACCATGGGATATTTCTAGCTTCGATTCCTGCAGTTCCTTCTCAGTGCGTTGAACAAGGACCCTGACTTTAAGTCCCATCATTGAAATTAATTAAAAAATGCAGTAGTAGCAGTAAAATGTAGTCTGAAAATATTTTATTTTTAAAATGACTGTTTTTAATGCAGATGGTCTAAGTGCAGTTGTACATGCCTTTTCACCCAGATACATCTCTAGCTTTCGGTGAAAAATCTGAATATATTTTGGTTTTTATTTCTAATCTGCCTTGTAGGATTGTCTCTGATCTTAATTTGTTGCCAGGGTAAACGCATTAAAAATATACTTTATGCTGTTGATATATTGTGCTGTGTTACTCATCATGCCTATTGTTGATTTGAATATTTGACTCTGTTAGGGTTCCTTATGCAATTGATTTTCTCCCAGCAGCTGGTGGTGATGGTTTTAAAACTACATCATTGATGTTCAGCATCTTATGGGCCATTTTACCCTCACAACATGATATGTTAAAGATGACATTTCAAGGAGCACCAGCTAGATGTTTTCCCCAACAAGGCCCAACACCTTTGGTGGAATGAAGCTGCTGAAAAAACTTTGACATCGTGTGTTTTAGAGTTGTCAAATTGTCACAGCAGTAGCCAGCCAAGTGAAAAAAAAGTTGTGGAAAAAAAAAAAGGGAATTTCATGGGAAAACTTGTTTTTTGCTATTGCCAACACACTAAAACAAGGCTATGTGCCAGAGGAGGCATTTTTGGATCATTATTGTTACTCAACACTTGTATTCCTTTTTAACAAATGAATGACAACAGAACATTGTTTCAGTTTTCAAGATTCTTTTATTTTACTTAAGGTCTCAACCTTAGCTCACTCTGTGAGCTTGGACTCCTATAGTAATCCCTATATGTGTTTTCATAGAAATGCTGCAGCTGATAGTTGAGGTGGTTGAGCTTGTAGTCCATTCAAAACAGGGCTGAATTGCTTGTTTTTAATTACTTTGTTAAATGCATTTACATTTCTTATCTTTGGTAACCTACTTATTTATGTGCTGCCGTGTTTCTGTGAAGAACCACCAGGGGTTTTCATAAAAATGAAAGTAACTGAAGCAGCTGGTACAGGTGTTTGCTTTTAGCTGGCAGATTTCAAAACAACCCTGGTTGGTTAAACTATCTATGAAAGTTTCCTGATGGAACCATTAAGGTTCCCCTATGGCATCATGTCAAAGAACCTTTATGGGTACCCAGTTGAAATGGTTCTTTAGGGAACCACTAGGTAAAAGGTCCTTTGTACAAACTTAAAAGGTTCTCTTATGGCATCACATTTAAGAACCTTCTGAGGTTCTTTAAACCACTTAATACAAAGGGTTCTTTGAAGAACCAATAGGTAAAAGGTTCTTTGTTAGGTTTAAATTAGCATTTTGGTTGATCATAATGTAATGAGAGATATCTTAAATGCTAATTTACAATATCTCTCATTACATTATGACTAGCCAAAATGGTACTTTAAAATATTTAAGATATCTGTAATGAGAAGTACTGGAACTACCATTACTAGGCCTATACTGCTGCAGCAGCTGTAGGAGCAGCAGCAGCAGCAGCAGCAGCAGCAGCAGCAGCGGTGTTGTTGCTTGCCACTACTGACTAACTACCACCTGGCTTAATGGTACTGCTGCAAGGGCAGCAGCGGCAGCACCCAGCACATTCCCTGGAACCCCTGGTAAAGCTCTTACTGTGGACTTTGAGAAGGGCCTACAACCCTATAAGATAAGATAAGATAGCACTTTATCAATCCCCTTGGGGAAATTCAGGAAAAGTAGCTCGTGAAGCTGCTTTTCAGGTAGGTTGCGGGGGGACGAACGAGATTGGTGGTGTCTCTCGCGTCGACTTTTTTTTTGAAGTTTTTATTTTTTTTTCTAGTTAATTTTGATAGTTTGGACTGGGTGGCGGGTTTGCTTCAGCGGGAGGCAAACTGCGCCTCAACTGCGACCGCCAGACCACCGTTTGGGCTGGCTGGCAGGCTTGCTACAGTGGGAGGCGAACTGCGTCTCTTCATACCAACCACCAGCTCTTCAACGAATCGCCATCGCTAACCGCCAGACCGCACCTTTGGAGCGGCTGGCACTGGTCTTGAAGCTCAAGACCTCCAGCTGGGCTTTTTGTCCTGAGCTGCTGTGACCAAACACGTCAGAATTCTGATTGTGATGACATCAGTGCAGCTGAGACAGGCTCTGATTGGTAGAGCAGACTCCAGCTCATCCAATGATGTCATAATCGGTTAGAATGGCGATGCAAAGCTGTGTTCTGATTGGTGGAGGAGAAACAGCGGGCCAAGCTGCCTATTGAATGCCAAAAATGAGTTTGGATTATTTGAAATGATATTTACCCTTTATTTGTATTTGGAGTAGGCTTGTAGATGTATGCATTTACATGTCAAACTTTTCAAGACTAATGTATGTAAAATAAGTCAAAATGTGTGTGCAATTGGATGTCATATGCTTCTTAGGTGTGTGTGTGTGTGTGTGTGTGTGTGTGTGTGTGTGTGATATAGGCCTAAATGTCTTACAGCCTTGAAGCATAAACACGCTGCCAAGCCTCCAGCCGGTCCAGCTGCACCGGGATGAAAGCAGCGAACAACTCAAAGAAATTAGAGAAATTGTGTGGCTGAGTTCAGAAAATAAATGAAAAATTATAAATGTATATGAATAGAGTTAAGCTGTCCAAGTAGTCCTTTTTACCCAACAATGTCTGATAGGAAGTAATTGCAATATTTGTGTGAAGAATTTCCTGTAGGTCTCCTTTTTCCGCGGCCGTCACACGCCCTTTCTGAGCAATCCTTATAAGCAGCTTGGATACGCTGTGAATGGAGGAAGAGGTTGTCGCGTCTGACTCAATTGCATCTGGATCTTCAGTTTAACAACTGATTGTCTTTTTGCGTTCTTGCCCATGTAAGTTGACTCATTACAATCATTTGCAATAGGAAATACGGTCAGATCAATGTCTGCTAAATCCTATATGGCCGACGCACAGCATCCTGGCGCTCGGCCAAATTCATACGGCACGGCATCATTCATTCAGTTTGTGATACGGGACATTCACTATCGAAATCACATATGTCATCAATCACCAAGCATGCCAATCATATCCCAACCTCATCCCAAACTGGACTCTGCCTTGTGTTTGATACCTCTGAACCCAGTGAGTGGGCATCAAATTAACCAGCAAAATTAAAGTTGTAAAATAAAAGCCCTCAAACTGCAAGGGACGGTAGCTGGACTGAAATCCTTGACCTGGGCCTTTCACTCCTGTTTTTAGTATGGGGGAGGAGGAGGAGGAGGAAGTACTGCAAGTCAAGAAAGTCAAGAAACATAAATAATACAGAATATGAAAAAAATATAATAAAAAATATGTGCAATATATCTGTTTTTTTAAAGTGAAATGAAAAAGCTGTACAGTTTGTGCAGGAATGTGCAAAATATTGACCAGAGAATGTGCAAAGGTTAACAGTATGGAGTATAGAGAATATGTTCACAGTACAGAGATCAAAAAGATGTCCAAAAGGATGTGCGTTAATGTAACGCATTGAGTCAGATGTGGAGACTGTACATTAATGTAATGTGTAGTGCCTATGGGGGGAGGGGATAAGGGTCCGTGTCAGTGGGGGTCCCGGGGCTTGTTGATGAGGCCAGCTGCAGACGGGAAGAAAATCGTTTGAATAGATGCATCACTTCAATAACATTTAGCACACACACACAGACACACACACACACAATGTTATGGTACCTGTGGGGTGGGGTGGGAATAATAAACTCTGTTGAATAATTTGAATTGTATCAGCCTCAAGTTCTCATTAATTATCTTCTTATATTGTAATGTGCTTTACATTAGCTTGCTAGAGGTGCTAGATGTGAAAATGTAAGTTAATGGAGCATTACAGATCCACAATACAATGCTAGTGGTCTTTAAACAAGAGAATGTAGCCTAATATGTGTGCAGCCATGCACGTTTCATGTAGGATAGTTGGTTGTGTTGATCTTTACTCCATTGTTAAGATTTATGTAGTTACCCTTTTTTCCCACGGCGCAGCCGAGGGCATCACAAGGCAGATTTAGGTCAGGCAGTCAGTCAGGCAGTCAGTCAGGTAACGCTTAGTGAGATGATGCGCTTCGTCAGATGGCCTCTAGAGGGCGTTTTTGACTGTGCGGTGCAGTGTTTCCCATACAGAGGCACAAAATCAAAAGTTGCTCACTGTATAGAAATGGATCTAAATCGATCTCTAATGCACCTGATGTGCGCATCATGTCATGTCTGTAATTTGGAGATGTACAGACAGCAGACCAGCAGCATTGAACTCAGTCCACAGAATCTCCTGTGTGAAAACAAAAGTGAAACTTCACATTCCACAGTCAGTAACGGGGATTTGTAGACAGTAACTCGTCTTCGCTGCCATGCAGACTTAAACGGTAGGTGCCTTTAACGTTACCTTGTGGTATTTAAGTAACGTTAGTGGAATTAGGTCATTTAACCGTGTCGCAGTGCTTCAGTACATAGAATTTAAAACGCGGCGTGGGTCTGTACAGGATCTGTGCTTGTTCCATGTAGACACATTACACTGTAAAAGAAAAAATATATAACTAATAGAGAAAAAGATGGTATTTAAATACTGTTTTAATTGTGTTCAAAACTTAGGCCTACATATATCAATAGTTTGTCACTTAGCATTTTCCTTTTTTGGTGAAGGTGATTTAGTCTATCTTTTACTGTTTTCAAGTGTCAATAATTGTGTTCTATTTGGATAGGAACTGTTTTTTCTCAGACGGACTACCTTCTAAACCGGTGTAAGCTCCACGAGAGCCAGAAGAATCCAAAAATAACGTTTTTTTCCAATTATTTCAAGATATCATACTGAAACCGGTATGATTATACTGTGGGTGTCCTGTTTTGCAAAACAACGTTTATCATAGTTTTCAAACTATTGCAGTAGAGTGGGAAGGGGCTTCCTGGTGTTACCGGACGGCCGGAGCAGGCGGCTAGTGAAGTTATGGTTTCTACTAATAGGGATCATGACAGAAAACATGTTATTTGGGGCCCAGGGTTCAAAATACCGAACTATTCCTTTAAGTGTTGAAAATGTGTTGGTTAAACGTCTAGGCTAACCTGGTTAAATAGGGTTGAAAAGTTAAAGTTTAGTATATGTCTACATCATATCTTGTAGCTGTTTGTTTGTTTGTTTGTTTGTTTGTTTATTTATATAGCCCTTTATCACAAGCATGTCTCAGAGGACTTTACAGAGAATGAGTCTAACTAGATCTAGCTAAACAAAAATCAGCGGTGAACAAAATAATATAGGACAAGTATAGCGAAAAGCACAAGAGCAGATTTTAGCAAGACAAACAATCATAGCCTAACCTACCTGGCACCCCCAGCCTTAGACCCTCTTTGCACACAAGGAAAAACTCCCAAGAAAAACCTTAGTAGGAAAACTTGGAAGAAACCTTGGGCGGGCTGAGGCAGAGAGGGATCCCCCCGGGACAGCTCATCGTGCAATAGGTGCCGGGCAAAACAATGAGAGAATCATGGGCAACAATGACAGGAGAAAACAGAGAGGAAAAAAGAAAGAGAGGCAGCATGCGGCGATGGGAAGGGGCTGAGGTCAGCGCTAAAAATTCAGAGAAACGAGGGCAGCAGTCGTCAACTGAACATCTAAACATACATATAGCCTGGTCTAACTAGGACGTAGACGTCTACTAAACTTTCAGTTTTCAACCCCATGTAACCTAAATTTAGCCTAGCCTCCACTGAGATAGCTGATGTGTGGTGAGCGTTCAGCTCACTGGCTGCCGTGCATCACCCAGGTGGGTGCTACACACCGGTGGTGGATGAGTTGAGTCCGCTATATAAATGTAATCAATCAATCAATCAATAGATGGCTATGAGCCATTTAGATGTGTTTTAAACAGCTAATCAACCTTAAATTGCTGGGGTGAACATAATAAAAGAGCTTATTTTACATATAAACTGTTTACACTATTAAAAGGCTTTTAACAGGTTAGGTTGTGTTTGTTTTTACTTGGAAATATGCTGAACATCTTCACTTCAGCATACGGTGCTCAAAGGCCGAAATTACTGTACAATGTCTGGTAATGCTTGCAATAGTCCATCACCACAACATGGATCCTACCCGGGGGCTTTTTCCACAGGACCTGGTAAATTATCGGTTATAGGCATGACGTTAGTATTAAACTACTGGGAATGGTTTGATTGACAGTCAGTGACAGTATATATAGCGCCTGGGCGGGCTGAGTGACGCAGAGCCTGGGGGGTCCTATCACAGCCTGTCAAGGCCAAATTGAGACTTGGTTGGGTGGAAAGGGATTATCGCACTGGCTATTGCCAACAGAAGGCAATGGTACAAACTCGAGTTTGAAATGACGTAAAACTACTGGGAATGGTTTGCTTTAGTATAAGGTGTTCACCTGGTGAACCTACATGGTAGCTACAGTGAAATAACTGCAAATGATTTGACGTATCTCACAGGTAACTGCTGCAAGTTCTATTGACGATACTCACATTCGTCTTGTATATATCCAACAGCTACCCTGTTCTTTCAGCACCATATGTTAAAGTTGTACCGTTTTTTTTTAATGTTAAATATGCTTATGATAAAGATTCACAATGCACTATTCAAATTTATTACAACACCGATACATCAAAACGCTCACTGTGGATGCACAATTTCTCCAGGTGTAGTGTTTTCCAAATCAGGACGAAAGAAGCTTTAAGCAGGATATTGAGGCTAACCTTTACTTTGCAGCTGACCTTTGACTCTAAGTAGTGCTAATAATAGTACTAGTCATTAAGAAATGACAAAGGCTAGCAGAACCAGCAAGAGCAACACAAAAAGCAATTACCCACCTGAATAGATAAGGATATAAATACATAGTAGTATACTCATGTAATTCATAATGCTTTGCAATGCTGTATTTTTACCTAAAGAGAGCGCCCTACACATGAAAATACATTTGAGGGTTTAAAGTGATTGATCTCCAAGTCTCTGCTGGTCACACTGAGCCTGTATACAGACCATCTAAACCCTCCTCAGATGTCTGCTTTCTCTTGTTCCTGCACCTCAAAAACACTACATGAAAGGGCTGCGTCAGTTGAAATATCAGCGCTTACTCATGAGTTTTCTTAGAATCTACCATATTTAAGCAATGCTATTTTAGGGAACAGACGTACAAGACGGTAACAAAGTGGAACAGAAGGCTGACTTGTCAATGATGCATTGAATCTGGAACAATCCCATCAGCTGCATCATTCACAAAATAGCAGGGGTGGATGATGTCCAATCTTAGGTGGCTTCAAAAATGTCACACAATATGACATAATCTAAACCTTTCATCTACATTGAAAACAGTATTAATCTTGGCGTCTGATGGGCCAACTGGAAGACAAAGCAATATTATTGTCTCACATCATGTCAGCTTTGTTCGTCAAATCCACTGCCTGGCAGCCTGATAATGCTCATTTTACTCAGGACACAGGAACTCTTCTCTGGAACAGAAACCAGAGAGCATTACCGAAACCTGTGAGGATTCGTTTGCTTCAGCTCTCAAATCAAAAATACCTATCAGACCTTATCCCCTGTAAATTGTCTCCTGACTACTGACTAGTGATGTTCAGTGGAATTGTAAATTAAGTGCAAAATCCCAGATAAAAAGAAGGTGTTGGCAACTACGATACAGATTACTGAGCTGGGAAAACTCATTTTTAGGTATTGGATACAGTAATGAAGTTACTGGTGATATTAATGCCTTGGGGCATAGGGGTTACGTTTAATAAAAATAAAATTAGTAGTGTAAAATTTAGTGGCTTTGCCCTTGAACTCTTGACAAATCATGTATACAGTACATACAGTGTTCATGGATTGTAGTCGCTCCCACAAAGTTGCAGTTAAAACATGCTGTTCCACATGCGGTAGTCTGGTGGTTGGAGAAGCGGCCTTGTGAATGGAAGGTTCAAATCCTGGACTGACGAGAAACACTCTCCCCCTTCTTAAACAACTTCCATCAAAGTGCCTTTGAGCAAGGCACTTGACCCCCAGCTGACTGCACCGGGCAGCTCTCAGGTGCGAGTGTATGAAACTATGAATACGAAGCAGGGTGGTGCTGAGCTGCTCACTTGACTGTGAATAAATAAAGAATAATTAAAATATATGTCATTGAATAATATTAATAATAATGAAATCCATCTGAGGTCCGGTGGTTAACTCAGCTTGACCTGTCCTTCATTTGTTTTGCATACTTCTGTGCTTCATCTCCACCACTCTACCATCTACCACTGCTACAGTTCCTCAAACAGTAGTGGCAACAAAAATTAAGCAATGTCAATTAACAAGATTTCTTGCCAGGATCGTGTTGCTATCTTGAAAAAAAAGTTGCTGCACACTCAAAACCTCAATGCATCATTAATTTATTAATTTATTTGGCTTTTTTTTTGTGGTGGTCAGCTCTTCTCCGGTGCAGGTGTGCATTTCTTTTGTTTTTTTGTTGTTGTCTTTTACCAGCATGGTTCATCTTACTAAGAATGTTTAAATAATATTTTGAGTGCTATTAAGAGGTGTTGTTATGTATAATTCTATCTGCATATATCACGCTCATAAGATGTATGCTCCTATGGCACAGATATTACTACTCTTTATTATTGTTTTATGATCTCAAGACAGTATTTTTTTGTTGTCGTTGGCTGTACAATATAATGACAAAGTAACTGTGGGTCATGATCTGTAACAAAAGTTTCCAAAACAATGTTTAGCAGTGTCATGATGAAAGATAAATAAGATTTCTCCAGTCTGCAGCCCGTCGCTACACGTCACTCACCCTGACACCTCTTCACTGAGCACAAACCCTCTGGCAGAAAAACTCTTTTATCCAAGTACAAAGTCTATCTGCCAGTTAAATTTACTCACAATAATATAACACGACTGTGTAGTCACAGTTGAAAAGTCCAATGTGAGTGAAGCCATTCTACACTGAGTTAACCGCACTTTAATGTCACTTAAAGTCCCAAAGAATTTAACTTCCAGTTCAAGACTTTGTTCTTCCCAAATGGGAAATTTGGTTTGCAGTGAGGCATACAACACAATAAATCATCATAAACAACTTATACAGAAACAGACAAGAAACATTGAATTGAATGGTGGAAAAGCAAAGACTTGAATGACCATGGAGGTAGGACCCGTCTTACATAGACGTCACAATACTGTTGTGTTGGGTTTTGTTTTTCGCACTCAGGTTTCTGAGGAAAATAGAAATGCATTACTACACCACTCTGCAACTTTCATAACCCGTCCTAACTCAAAATACTGTCTGTGTTTCTTCTTTTCAAACCTTTTACAGTGTCAGAATACATATAAAACTTAATTTCAGCTGTTACATACTGCCAGTTCTTTCAACAACAACTCAGTTTATCAGTTTTGAGTGTGAAGAATATGCTTTCAGTCGAAGTAATTCCAATATAAACAAAGCTAGCAGTGGGCAATAACATTTCAGCAGAGTGCCGTACTGCAGGTAGAGAGTGGGGCTTTCAAAAAGCATTTCCAGTGAAATACAAAAGGGTAATATTTCTCTTGTCCTTTCCAAATGACATGACTGCATGTGGCTTGTCATCTTTCAAGCACATTTGTTACATTGTTCAGAAAGAGGCAGCTATCTTTATGCTGCCATATCTTGTCACAGGCACTTAGTCTATGTGCAGTTGAGCATCTCTCTGACATAAACCTCTATTCAAGAATTCTATATGTATTCACTCTCCCGTCCTCAAGGACCTCATCTGGGTTTTTTTGTTTTTACGTGTTGTGTGTTCACAAGGAGACGTTTTGTTCAATAACAATTATATTTGTATCATCGCATTTGTATCCCAGAGAAATCCAAATGCAAACCAGAAGGATGTGAACCACTAGCAATTTTCTTTTTGAAAGGCAGTGAATATTGGTTCTTTGGTCTCCTGCAGTTCACAGAAACAATGTCAATACTAGCACTGAGCAATTTGTTTTCAATTTGCAAGTCCACCTGTGTCTTTGTGCGGGTCACCTAAACCACAGTCTATTCATCTCATCCTCTGCTGACCTTTTCAAAAATGCCTCCAAATTGACTTTGTCACCCATTCTGAAAAAAAGCCACTCGTACTGCTTGACTCCGAGGTTTATTTCCATTCTAACTGCTAGATTCTGAGAAGCATGTGTGAAAGTCTTGTCACAAATGACTCAAATTGTTGGGTCTGTTTAGGGAAAGCGTTTTTGTTTTCAACTAACGTCTGCATCCACACCTAACCAGTGCATTAAAGCCGTTGTCAGCCGGCAGTATTAAATGGGGTTAATGTGTAACAACAAAGATGTATTTATCCTAATGAGCCCATGTCAAAGAGGACAGCCACAAAATCTGGAGGTGTCACCGCACATCTGAGGTTTTAAAATCACAGGTTGTACCATGGGAGATTTAATAGCAACTGGCCAATATTAACAAGTTATACAGCTGAGACACATTGCTTAATAATTCCCTTGAGTGATGTTTTGATTTCAAATAACAAGCAGGATGTGAAGTGGTGGATTTTTTTTCTGTCCACAGTGATGTTTTTTCTGGATGGGGTTTTAATAGAAAAACAGAATTAGAGATAGAAAATATGATGAATAGGATGAACCTTACCACAGTTTTACTGAGATTTTACTAACAATGCACATACACATCTGTACACAGTCATCTGCTGAACAAAATCACTGAATGCTCAAGTAAAGATCTATATTGATCTTATGCATCTGTCCCTTTTTTGGCTTAAAAATTACACATTTTTGAACCTTTGACTGTGCACCTGTCTTCTAAAAAATGTATACTACATGCTTTATATCTCCAGTTCTGTAGGATTATTAGAAAACTTAACCTTCAACACATGTTGATCCATTTATTGACTGAAACAAGGTCAGATAGAAATCACCATCTAGTTACAATGTCATTCCTCTCAACACTAGGATTTGGTCGCTTTCTGTGTCCCATGGTTTTGTGGTTTGCTCCAAGGATCTCTCAGGGTCTGTTTTTTCTCCCAAATAACAAGTCCCACATAATTCCCACAGGCAAAGCAATACTGTTATTTCCTGGCGTTCTTCAATCCCTAAGGATGCTTTTCCGGACGTTTTTTCAGCATGTCTATGCTGAAAATATGTAACAAAGGTCAAAGCCCTAAACTTCTGCCATGTCTCTCGTTTGTCTTGTGCTTGTTATCAGATAATAAAAGCGTGACAACATTCTTGAAAACAAGAATTCCTTGTTTGCACTGCAGTGATGACTCTGTTGTTCCTCGGAGACTTCCTCCTTCTTAAATGCATCTGAAAGCAGTGTCAGCGTTTCAATGGTTTTAACATTTTTCGGTTTAGTCTTTACATTTGATGGGAGTTTTTCTGAGTTCAAAAGTGATTTGCTAGCCTGTATATGACACAGACAATGAGATGAATGAATGTGGTGGAGAAATATAAAGACGTCAGTGAACCTCCAGGTAGTGCCATTCACATTCCTGTAACGTTCCACTCCACCCACTCATCTCTCAACCCACACATGTAAATCTTTCATCTCCTTATCTTATCATAGGAACCACGACCAATTACAAACCTTGAACCGTCTCAAAATACTTAACTCTCTCTGTATTAGAAGTTGTCGTATTAACATGTACAATTACAAAGTTTACGTGATTGCAGACAGTCTCCTTTTTATTCTTTCTTTGGACTTTTGCCACTTACACTCACACACATTCATAGCCTAGATACAAAGTAGTCAAGTAGTTGTTTCTGTAGTACAAACCAATGAAATCTTTGAAGAGATACCACACTAAAAGAACACAATGACGTAGTTTGGCACAGACATTATTGTACAAAAATTTTAATGCTTCTCTCATGTTACAGTGCTGTACATTTTTGTACAGCAACAAAAACTACTCTTAAAATTGAGTGCGTTTTCAGTGTTGGCACTCGGATACAATTAATGCTCCGCTGCTCCCACTTTTAAGATAAAGTGATTAAAAAACATCAACAGTGATAAAAGTGCACTCAGTAGTCAGTAAACGAATAGCTTTTCTCTTTTTTTTCATTTAGGTGCTTTGAACTTTAAATACTCAACATTTGTCATCCTATTGCTGCATGATGAAAAGCTTGTACTCGCTAAATACATTGTTCAGGAATTACGCAAAAGGTCTTATTTTCAAGTTGACACTAATGCATTTTTTAAATTCTACGATGAGTACTGAATGGGTTTCATGCACCCTAAGGTCATGAATTTTTTTTGTTTTTATTCCATTTCTTTACTGGGTGTAGCAATAGTAAGTCTTCACATACCCGCACGTACCTAAGGTCATGAAAGTTGACAAAACCATTTAAGACCACACAAACCCTCGTGTCAGTTTGACTCATATTGGAGTTAAAAGGTTTTCTTGCCTTGTCCCACTCCATTATGCCTTCATTCAGACATATAGACCAGAATTCAACAACTCAATGTGCTGCAGTTCTTTTGCAAGATCTCAGACTAGATTATGGTAATACTCTCCTATCTCCTATCTGGCTGCCCAAAGCCATTACTACACAGATTTCAGAAAGTAAAGAACTCAGCAGCAAGGAAGCGTCACTCCTGTCCTGTCTAACTCGCACAGAGTGCCTGTGAAGGCTAGTAGAAATTTTGAAATGAAGACGTATGCCATTTGAAAAAAGTGGCACCTGCTCTTAGAGGCCCGCTCCGGTGTAACAACATGCCTGCCTGTCAACGAAGAAGCAGCAACTACATTCACCTTTACATGTGGCATGAAAGTCCACTGATTTACCACGTTACAAGACTGTTACAAATGCAGTTTTCTTTCTTGCGCTTTGTTTTGTTGTGGTATTGCTGTCAAATATGTTGTGAAATCCTGACCTGACTTTAATTCAACTTTAATGCAAACTTGATTCTTATTCCGAAAGCTGGATTTTTGATGGAAAAACAGTAGATGGATTTTTACAGTGTTTGACCAACAATAGTTACTGCATTCATAAAACATCAAAGTGCAATTGAGTCCATCTAGCAAGACTGAGTCTCAATCTGAGGTTGGACTGATTGTCTTTTAGGACACAGGATCTTAGCGAAAGCCCTTCGAAAGCTACTGTGGCAGAGAGGGTACAAGAAGGGGTTGATGGCAGAATTCAGCCACAGAAGCCAGAATGTAATCTCGTACCAGTGGTTCTCCACACATTTACCACTACAGGCGGCGCGAATAATCATCAGTAGCGTGTAAGGAGCCCAGCAAATCCCAAAAATGCAGACAATAATGGCCAGAGATTTGGCAATCTTTTTGTCACGGGAGAGGCGAGATCCCTGTGTTCTGCGGCCAGGTGCGAGGCAGGCGGCCGTGGGCTGAAAAAGCCTGGAGTCTTTCCGGCAAGGAGAGAACTTCTTCCTCTGCATGAAGATCTGGCTGGTGTTGGGGTCCCCGCAGGAAGAGGGGGACAGAATGTCATCATCCTCGATAACTGCAGAAATAGCAGTGGGCTCGCTGGACGACACCTTGCGAGTCTTAACGAAAAACACGGACCAGGCGCCGCCGTCTCTGTGCGTCTTGGCTTCTCTCTGCGTGTCGGCGGCGTCCTCCATGCAGGCGGCCCGGCTCTTGTTCCTGCGGTGGATGTTCAGGTAGATGCTGAGGTTGAAGAAGGCCACCGACACAAAGGGGCAGAAGAACTCAAAGGTTGAAGCGCTTAGCAGGAAGTACCAGGTGAAATAAAACTCAGCGAAGCACTCGTTGGCCGGGACGATGCTTTGGCCGATGATTGTCTCCCAGAAGATGATGGCGGGGCCGTAGAGGAGGAAGGCCAGCACCCACACGGCCACCATCTTGGTCACAGCATGGCGGGTCATGTTTCGCTGAGCCCTGTATTTAACCTGCATCAAAAGTACATTAGAAGAGTGACTGGCAGTGATGCAGTGATGCACTGTGCGTGACGAACGAATGACATAAACAGGTGAAAGGCGATATAAAATATGCCATGCAATAAATAATATTTGTTAAATTTCAAACAGTTAACGGCTGTTCACATTCCAACTGGCTGACAAACATGCTGGCTTTTGTTCTGAGCAGCTCATTACAATGAACCAAAACTGTTTGTATTGTACGGCCATGGAGAGTGCGGCTGGGAGAGTGCGATGTGGTAAATAAAACCCACTTATGGGGCCTTTTCTCCATGGAGTGTCAGTGAAGCCAGGGGAAGGAGGGGAGTTTCAAGCTAAGAGCAATAGTCACTGATGCAACACAAGAGTGTGAAGGAGACATCTGTTTTCTCCTGATCCTCTCCTTCCCCAGTCTTCACCCATCACTCATTTTCTTCACGTTCGCTCCATTTGCAGTTCACTTCCTCTCAGTTTAAACTCTATCTTTTAGGTTTTCTATGCAGCACTTAGTCTGTTTTCTTTTTGTTCTCATTTCTTTTTCCTTGCCTCAAACCAACGAATATCGCTTCAATCACCATAGTTGGGTTACTCGCTGTGAGAAACACAACTATGCTTACTTAATGTTGCTGTGGCTAAGTATGCTAATACAGTATATTTATTCAATATGATTACAATTCTAGTAAACTATTGAGATTTGTATTATTATTATTATCATTCAAAACTATAGAAAAGGGTTATATGACTCCAAATGCAGCCATTACCATATTACAGAAGAGGATTTGGGCCACATGTGAAAAATGTGAGTTCTGAGATTAAAGTCAGAATTCTGAGTTCTGACTTTATTCTCAGAATTCTGACTTTCTTTAATCTCAGAACTCAAATAAATTTCTCACCTGTGACCCTAATCCTCTTCCGCACCACATACAGCTAAATAAATCGTTTACTTTTTTGAAAAGTTGGCTGCTAAGAATTTTATTAAAGTAAAAAATGTGACAGGATACTAGTCCATAAACATTATCCACATACAAAAATGTAAGTACTAATGCCAATCAACCACCAGTTGAGCTAAACAGCATGTTCTCTGGGAGACTTTTAAATATATATATATATATATTTTTTTTTTTAATCTCAGAATTAAGCTGAATTGATGGGATGATTCAGGCCATACTACAAAGTCATTGTGTTAATATTACACAAAGTTATTAAATAATGTATTAGCTGGTCCTACACTGATGGAGCCAACAACTCAGAAGCAGTAAAGATGAGGTTGTTTTTGTCCCGATTAGAGAACCCTCTTTCTCAATTATATTTGTTTACCACCTCCATCTGTATTGCTGTCACTGATAAGCAGAGTGGACAGCAACTGTGACTGTTTGCATTCAAAATATTTACCAACCAACTAGCCATATTGTTCAAGCTCTGTGTTGAAACTGATCAGGCAAAATGATAGATCTAAGCCAGGCGCCTCTGTAAGGGAATAAAGCAGTGAATGCAAATGAGCTTCTGATACGAGGCAAACTCTTCCTGGGCAGTAACACATTTCAGAATTGAATGGTGTAGTGTTAGCCCCTTTTACATATGCCAACTGTTCATGTGTGTGTGTGTGTGTGTGTGTGATAATGAGTATCTCTGCAGCCTACTACTTACTGCTCTGGTGACTGACAGGAAGCGGTCATAACTAATGAGGACAATGTTGAAGACTGAGGCGCTGCAGAGCAGGTAGTCCATGATCAGCCACACCTTGCAGAGGCCCTTACCCAGCATCCACCGGCCTGTCAGGTTGTAGGGGATGTACACGGGGATGCAGAAGGCACCTGGAACAGGCACTGGATGATGACTTAGCCCCAACCAACACCTCCCTCTATGCCAGAACGCAATATCACAGCAGACAGGTCAAATAAGAACAACATTCACACTTCTCAACACCTCCAGACAGTCTGACGTAAGATTTGGGATCAATTAAATGGATAAATTCATGGATTTTGGTGGCTGGCTGCACATTACCGACAATCCCTGCAGTGTTTTCTCCTGGTGAAAGACATTTTAGAAATAAGAGCACCCAGCATTGGTGGCTTCATTAGAGAGTACAATGTAACCAATGATGCAGTAAGAGAGACACACTGAGAGGAGCGGGTGGATGCCTTACAAAAATAAATGTTATAATGCTATGATAAATTTTAAGAGGATGCTGTGCAAATAAACATGATAAATCCTTTAGTAATACCCAAACAAAACGAAACAAAATACCATAAAGGACGATAAGGTCACCATGAACTCACTATTGAGTACCACAGACACAAGTAAATAGGAAGATTGTATTAGGGGAATGAAAATAGCACCTATATTTTGGTGATTTTTTTTCATTAGGGACGAACAAAAGATTGTTGAGGGCCATTTGAGCGAATTTCAAGGCAGACACAGAGAAAGAGAGAGGTGCCAACTCACCCACGAGAAAATCAGATATAGCAAGGTTCAGGAAGAAGTAGTTGCTTTGATTTCTCAGGGATTTATCCACAATAAAAGCCATGATGACAAGTGCGTTTCCAGCCACAACAACGACAACCAGAGTCACCATGAGGACCGATAAGATCACCACCAGGTAGCCCGGGAGGACAGTCCCAGCCTCGTGCACCGCAGGAGTCAAGTTGCCGCTGGAGTTGGACTCCAGAATGTGAGCGCCCATAGTTAGTTTAATGTCAAAATCATTATAGACCTTTTGGATTCAACAAGCACAAACACCCAACTAGTCGAGGCACGCGCTCCGCCGTTGCCTTCCACATTACCAAGGAGTCAAACATGAATGGAGACCTATGATTAAATGAAGACACTTTCCCCAAATTTCCCATTGTCCCAGAATAGCCTATTCTGTGACCTGGAAAGACACAAGTTTGGATGATAATAGTGATTGTAGATCCTTTGTGCGCGCTCTCCTCTCCGGTTACCCAGTTGGTTAACAACGCTGCTGCTGTGCGGTCACCGCGGAGCGCACCGTTGCTTTTGTCGCCACTGTCAAGACAGACAGAGTAAAACATAAAGACAACGTCCGGTCACATTTTCCAAAATAAAACCCTTATTGATTAAATTATATTGCAACGTCTTTCGGGGGTTCAAATAAAACATTGAGGAATGTATGTAAGGAGGAACCGGTAATGTATTAAAATACGATTGTTTTTCCTCAAAATATCCTTTTCACAGGATGTACTAGCCTATTATTCATGGAGGCATAGCCTATGTAAAATGCAACAGGTAAAGAATCAAACACAAAACGTGGGCTATAGCCTACCAGACAACTTGAAAAGATGTCCACAATCTTTTAGGAGTGCATTTTAGAAAGTAAGTAAAAGTAAGTTTTTGTGCTTTACACAAAAAAGACATTGAAAAGACAGCAAACTCAGGAAACACTGCAACTGCACAGAGCAATTTTAAGCTATAGCAGTGGGGCAATTGTTTCTTATTGGGGCCGAGAGAGAGAGAGAGAGAGAGAGAGAGAGAGAGAGAGAGAGAGAGAGAGAGAGAGAGAGAGACCGAGCAAGTATTTACGCTTTTATTTTGAAGGTAAAGTGACTTCCGGCCTCACTGTGGTGATTTCTGCTTGCTTGACGCTTTGCTCCTTTGTCCGCCCGACAGTCGATCAAAAGCTGGAGTGTGGAGAGGCGCGTGCAGCAGGCTGGCCGCTGCCTGCAGACAAGGTGATCACTGATTTGACATGATTAGAACCGCAACATGCCTGCACGGCAGTGACGCAGTTCTCCGCATTTAGGCGGACTAGAGATTTACACAAACTAACAACTAATTCTGGTTCAGTGATGTGATGCTGAGGTGAAACTCCTCATTTTGGATTCACACAAATCCACTTCACAAAAGGCTGAATAAATGAGGCATTACCATCCCTTTTTTCCTTTGTTTTTCCAAGATTCTCCTTAAACTAATACCTATGTCACAGCATGGCTTGTTCACCTGATTATCCAAACAAACAGCAGATTCACTAATCTCACTATTCATCAACATATGAAAGGCAAGTGCTCCCACCATGAAATTCAAATTAAGTATTTCCATTGGAAGAGATTATGGCAGAAACCTGTAGCGGTCGTTGGAATATGGAAAGTGTCAGTGCTAACAGTATTTTAGTATTGCATTATTAGTATTCTGTTATTTTATTTCAGATAAGGCTATTCAAAGCTGCAGCAACTTGGCTTTTGTGTCAAAAAGGTTTCTTGATGACCAAAGTCTGTCAGCCTCTGAAAAACATCCTGATCAATGCCCTGACAGTATTCTCATGAATACTGGCTGCATATTAATTGAATGCTGAATGGAAGCAGTGGCCTATCACTGAGTTATTCAAAATCATCATTGCAGACTTTGGCTTTATATTCTGAGATTATTGCTGTAACTTGAATCCAAACGAAAGACACAAAAGTTTGTTGACATTCTGCAGCGTAAAACCAAACTGAAGCCCTATTCTAACTTGATCCAGCCTACACATAATGAGAAGCTCTCCCACTGTGGACGGCACAATTTACCACATTTCATTTTATAACTTTTGTGTTGCCTGTATCTTTTTTGTATTTCCTACTTCATGTGTCACAATCAACAGCCAACTGAAGTTGCATGGATGCAACAGAAATTTCAAGTCTCTTAAGTAGGCTAATTATGCTCCTCTGTGTTGAGTACGAATTTAGCTCCATGAGTTCTCCACAAGACACTAAAAGAAGTGATTAGGGGCTACGATAGTTCAGCATGATGACAGCTTGTCAAGGACGAGGCTCTCAGCTAAATGAATTGGGGTGTAATTATTCTCAATAGCTGAAATGAATGGGGAGCTTTAAGTCCAGAGATGGACCTCAAGGATTTTAGGCACTTGGCCTGCCATCTGCATTGGCCACAATTCAAATTTTGAAGGTAATTTTATATGAGCCTGGAGTAAAAACTGCCTACTGTCTATCAAGTCTAGTAAAACGTCCTTCCTGGATCATGTCATCATTTTTGTTCTCCCAACACTGAACACTCAACATAAAAGTCAACTTTGTCCATCACAGTGGTCGAGTGACAGCAATGGAAGCCAAACTGACAAGTGTGCAGATGAACAGGATATTTTTAGATAGCAATCCTCTGCTGTCTAAAGCCAAGCCCAGAGCGGTTAGTATGCAGACCACGTCTTTCAAGGGATTGAGTGACACAAAAACGGAGAGGTGAGGCAAAACCCCACAGGAGCCACGGCGAGAGGTAAATGCTCAGAGGGAAGAGGCAACTGTGAAAAGCTGAATATTTAGCAGGACTGAAGTGGATGCCAAATGCAGTGGGGAAAAGGGACTATACATGTGAAGTGTGTATGAGAGAGCGAGCGAGTCAATGAAACTCAACGAAATTAGACATTGGCAGGGCAGCAATGTTTGATCATATTTCTTGGGAGCAACATTGAATAAATTGTCTGTGAATTTGGGATGCAGATTTTGGCTGAAGGCTGAATTAATATTTACAAGGAATAAGGAGTGCATAAAAAGCAGTGGGAAAGCAGGACTACTACTTAAACAGAATTACTATTTAAAGACTGTCTTTGTCTTATCATGGACAAACTCAGCTTTTTAAGTATGTAAAGATTATGTTCTCATTTTTTTTAATAAACCTGAATGGATAATGCCAGTGTGAGACACCAACTAGCCTATAAACAAAGAAGGAAACAAACAGTAAAAGTCAGATTTTCTGTATGCATCCCAAGGCTTCATTGTTTTAATGAAAACATGTGTATTGCATGGCAATTAACATATCAAAGCTTCTCAAACCAAATGGAGTAATGTAAAAATTCAGGGGTCTAAAACAGGATGAAAGAGATCAGCTCCTAATATAAATTCATTAAAAAAAATCCTAGAAGAGATTAGAAATAGCCCTGGGGTTCTCAGGGGTATTTGGGATAAATAATGTGACGGTTCATTAATTGCCAGAAAATAGACTTCATTCATTTTTATTAGAAGAATTCCCTGTTCAACCCTGTTAAGATGTCTGTGAATCAGCTCAAAATGACTTCTACTGAAATAAACTGGCAGGTGGCATCATCAAAATGTGTTTGATTAGATTTTTTTTTTTTTTTCAGATTCATTTGGTCTTCTTGTTCCTTGGCTTTTTGTTCTTCCCTCCTGTTTTGGTAGCCTCATCCTGTCAAACAATAGAAGAAGATTAGAACACGATCAGGGTAATGATTATCTAACATTAGCACTCTACTTAACGGTGCAAAAGCTTTTTCCATGCTGAACATTTGAATGTTATCTTTCAACAGCTCATGACTCCATTTTGACAGACGCCTTTGTCTGGTTTCCTGCTGCGTTTCCCTGCCTTACTAAAATGTGCAAATTACAATGTACTGATTGGTAATCACCGTACTGTTTTAATGTATTCCAATTACTGCATCAAGCCAAACATTGCAATCTAAAATACTACTATCAAACATTTTCTGCTAATATTTGCACTGATAATCCGGTCTGCCAACTTGTAGCTCACCCAACCGCTCAACAGCTTGTTTAGACAAAAAACAAACATTACTGATAATCCTGTTAAATGCAGAACCCAGCCTGCAAAATACGTTACATATTCATACAGTGCCTGCAGAATGTCAAACATGACTTCTTCCCCATAATGTGGTGTTACAGCCTGGATTAAAAATGGATAAAAATTGGATTTAATCTGCACATAATAACTCATAATGTCAAAGGTTTTCATTAACATTTTTTTAAATAAAAATGAAAGGTAGAACATTTTTGAGTCAGTAAGTATTCAACCCTTTGCAGTTGCTCTCCGAATTGAGTCAGGATACATCTTCATTCCTTTGAATGTCCTCAGTGACTTGGTTTGAGTCCACCAATGATCAAATGAATTGACCTGCCATGATTTAGTAAAAAAACAGGAGGAGGCATAGATTTGAGTATAAAACAATTTCTAAAGCGTTGAGAGTTTACAAGAGCATAGTAGTAGAGTCCTTCTGGAAATGGAAAAAATGTGGAACTACCTGTGGAACTACTCTTCCTACAGCTGCTTGTCCTCAGTCAGAGAAAACCCAAGGACCAATCTGACAGAGCTAGAGTTTATGGCTGTGATGAGAGATTCCGCTGGAAGGACAACAGTCAGTGCAGCACTTCATAGATCTAAGCTGCACAGCAGAGTGGCCAGAGGGAAACCACTCCTGGAAAAGAGGCACAACAGCAATGTCTGAAGTTTGCAAAAAGGCATGTGAAAGACTCTGAAAGCACAAGGCAAAAGATTTGCTGCTGTGATGAAAGTAAAATTGAACTCTTCAGCCGTGATACAAAGCGCTATGTTTGGCGAAAACCGGGAACAGCTCATCACCTACTGTACTGAACGCCTTCCCTACTGTAAAGCGTGGTGAGGCTGTGGGAGTGCTTTTCAGAGACTGGGAAACTTGTAACAATAGAGAGATAGAGCCAAAAAGAGGCAAATTCTTGAGGGAAACCTGCTTCAGAGTGCCATAGACTTTAGATTGAAATGACGACTTTTGTTCAAACAGGAAAAGGGCCCTAAGAATAAAGTTAAATCAACATTGGAGTGGCTTCAGAACAACAATGTGAAAGTCCTTGAGTGACCCAGCCAAACCCCCTACTGGGATCCCATTGAAAATCTGTGGGATGACTTGAATAATTTTTTGTTCACAGATGGTCCCCATCCAACTTGACCAAGCTTGAGCAAATCTGCAAGGAAGAACGGGAGAGAATCCCAAAAAAATATGCCAAGCTGATAGAGATGTTTCTAAACTGTAATCGATGCCAGAGGTGCTTCAAAGTATTTACACAGGGGATTGAATACTTCTTAAATGATATATTTCTGTATTTCATTTTCAACAAATCTGCAAAAATAGGGTAATTTGTGTAGATTTGACAAAAAAATCCTGATTGAATCCATTTTGAGTTCAGGCTGCAACACCAAGAGACGCCAAAAAAGTCAAGGGGGTTAAATACTTTCTGAAGCCGCTGTATAAATAATTTCCTTTCCAAGGCGCTGCAAAGACTCAACACTCAAGAGAGTTCTTCATACTTTGAGCTGATAGCAGGATGTGATTTTGTAGGAACAGTTACAGGCATAAAGTGATGTGAAATATTGGGTTTTGTTTTTCCAATCCCCTGACAGTTTGCACAAGAGATGAACCTCTTTCAAACCTGCGAGAAATGCATCTTAACTGGAGAAATTTGTTTGATGTAAAATGCCTAGGTGTGGGACTGTGTTCGTCAGAGTGGTGATTCAATCTTCCTGTTGTGTGTTTTCCGTTTGACTTAAGGAGCTTCCGCAAGCATGAGGAAAAAAGCTACAAAATAATTTCCTCTAATCAAGAAAACACCACTACAGCAAATGTAAAACTCATTAACTTTACATCGAGGAAATATGAACATGATGGAGAGAAAGAGGGGAAATCATGTGCAGCTGAACCAAGCGCCGACTTCTACAGTGTTTTTATGGGGTTTTAAAGTGGGACACTTTTAAGAGCAGGTTTGCAGTACCTTTAATCTATCTGTGGCTGCAGCTCAAAGGTCAATCATGTTATCAATGGGATGACTTCGCTGCACACAAAGAACACTTCAAAGCATACTGCCCCTAACTTTAGCTGGTGAAAGCAAGGAGAAAGTGTTTGATCTCCAGAACATGTGCTGCAGCCAGACAGACATTTCAAATCAACCAATATCCATAATGTGACAGCGACTGCATAGTCAAGCCAAGCTAAAAGAGACAAAATATTGTTTACTATGTTTTACTGTAACAATAATTATATCCCCTTTATCTATATAGCAGACGTGGGAAACTTGGACAAGACTGACACTGCGCTGTTGCTAGACCTCTTGCTTTCTGACGCTTGTCTAGCTGCCGGAAAACAACGCTGCAAAACAAAAAATGCTAAACCGTTACTTTTCACAGGGTGGGGTCTTTAGCAATGAAACTACAAGACACAGAAGTGGTTCTCAGCAGATAGTGACCCAAATAGTGTCTCACCGTGGAGGAGGTGTATCCTTCCTGTACTAAGATGTTTCTAGCACAGTTGTTGATGTGTTTGAAGCGATCTGGGCCCAACAGAATACCGCCATACCACCGAGACACAACCACCATGACGTTACGCACGTCGAGAATCTGTAGTGAGACACAAAAAGGCAAGGTAGGCATTTATGTGAGTGTGCGCTTGCATGCGTACGGGGCAAGAGTGAGTAAGAGAGAGAGAGAGAAATACAGAGAAAGAGAGAGAGGAAGAAAGAGAGGTCAGAGAAATGACTGAGAAGCCACGCAGGTTGCAAATGGTGGCGAAAACATCCTTGCTTGGCAGCCATGTTCCACCAGGGAAACAATTCACACCAGATGCAACACAGAGAACGCGTCTCCGTGCAGCATATCTGACTCAGGCCATCAGCTGTCAATCAAACGCCTTTAACACAGAGAGGGAGAATTTGGCTCGGCGTTGCAAGACACACAAAAGTGCAATCTGGTGGGTAAGGGGACGCATCCTCATCTGGCTGCTAACTCTATTAATCAGAGTCTTCTTTTATTCATTACCTCACACTTCCCATTCACAGGCAGAAATGAATAAAGCACAAATCTAAATGAGGAAACGGGAAGAAAGGGATAGAGAGGAATGAGATTAGAGAGGAACAGATTAAAGAGAAAGCTCTTAATGTAAATTGCTCAGTGTGTTGAGAGTGTCACAAGTGGCAGATTAATCAGTATGTTGCACGAAAGGATGAGCAGGAAGACAGAGGTGATGCTATCACTCTGCTGGTTACAGTAGGTCAGTCAGCTGCAGCAAGTCACCGCCTACGATCCTCACATACCTTTGAGTCTGGTGATATACTCACATAGATTAAGAAGAGCATGTATCAGGGGAACTAGCTGGGTTCACATTTCATTTTATATTCATTTAATTATGTTTAACTGAAACGGTTGCTTGTAGAAGCATAGCTCTTCAAATGATCAGTAATTGATAAAGTAGTAATTTAAGTAATTTAGAGCCAAGAATGTTGTAATGTATTTTGTAAATGGCCCACTCTCGCTGTTCAGCTTGATTCATCTGAACTGTGTACAGTAGGGCACGACTTCTGACACTCAGCAAGAATCCAATGCACCATGTCAGATGTATCTCTCTCTGTAACGGGGTCACACTGCCATCTTATGAATGGGTATGAACATGGACACGAGTCATGGATCTCATCTGGAAATGCTTTGACACTTCGTACCCGAGTCAGCACCAGCCGGTATTGACTGCGACAGAATTGCTACAACTCATCATAACTTTTTGTTTTCACAAACCTTCATACAATACGAAGGGGAAACAAAAAGTGTGTGGACAATAGCACATTTTAGTGTGATGTGGGTGTGTGTGTGAATCATTGTGCCATCTGACAACATAAAGCGGTGACAAGTGGCTCTTTGATATGAAAAATGAAAAGATTAGTAACGGTGTGAAATTACTGTCATGGTACCAAATTCCTCTAGAAAGGGATGAAAGGGAAATTTACGCATTATGCAAACCTGTCAATATAGGGAAGCCGCACAGTGGAGTATGGGCATAAAAATAATAAGAAGAGATGCTTCAAAGGCAAACTGCACATTAACTAATCAACACAGTAAGTTAAATACTGGTGGTGTGTTTCTTAGTGCTGTCACTTTGTAGAACTCTGTAAGAGCTCCGCTTCTGTCTAGACATACTGTTGTCACAAGAAATAAAATAATCTAAATTATATGTTTGCCTCTAGCTTGCACTACTGCCTCAAACAAAACTAGCTTTGTCCCTTTGATTTAAGCCACATCAACCCAATTTTATCTCATGTCCACTCACACAGGATACCTAGTGTTGGTGGTGTAATAGCAGATATTCTCAAAATTGATTTCAAATGCTCTCCCATTGATACGGTAGTTTATCCTTTTTCACATCACTTGGCTTCTTCATTAACAGTCGCTTAATGATCTAGGAGAGACAGTTGCCATGGCCACCTGGTCACCTTTGACAAACTAATTAGATTTTGGCGCAAGTTCTTCTCAGGAGTCGGGCTCCTTATCCATACCAATCACAGTTTAAAAGGTACAACAGGTGCCAAATTATGCAGACCAGGAAAATGAGCCAACACCAAATAACCATGCAAGGAAGTTGGATTCTGCAACCAAAAAGTTAATGATGTGGTTACAAAAAATCTGCGTAGGAATGGTACACTTTGTATACAGTTTGGTCACAGTTTGCATTTCATTTAATATGCACTAGTTTTGTGTGTGCTGCACCAGTATACAGCCCAGTATACAGTAGTACACACAGCTGAAAGAGTGATCTGTTGGGTCAAGCACAGCAGATTAAAAACATGCAGTAACCTGTAGTAAATGGAGCAATCTCCCCCCTGCAGCCGTCTCGCCATCATCTTCACAGTCCTGCATGAAGCTCTGCTTGTCCTCACAGTAGATTCTACAACAGACAGAATCACAACAGCTTGGCATTAGGTAAGAGAACGTGAGACGTTTTGGTCAGAGCGTGACACCGAGGCCTGGCAGCCTCTTCAGAGGAAACTTTTTAAAGTGGTCTAAATGTCAACATTTCCTCCCTCTGAGTAATGGCCACCCAGGCAGTGCATCAGCAGCTCTTCATCGACCTCATTAGGCCAAGCTGAGAAGTTGTGTACACAGGCATGTGTGAGTAGACACGCACGCACACACACACATACGTTTATTCATGCAATACACAACATTGTCCAGAAGCCACATCATTTTCTCCATTGCCTTTCTTGACCTTTAATTGCAGTAATGGGCACTTTTGAAAGGATTGACAGGCCTTGAATCTTTATTTATGTAATGTTATTCTCCACTAATGACACACACTAAAAGACCAACCATGTAACTGAGAATGTTAGCATGGTTTGCATAATAAAGCCAATGTGGACATCACATCACACGTATCTGACATAGCTGACCTGTATGCATAAATATTATGAGTGGCACTAGCAATCTTCTTGTTTTCATACAGCTTGTCCAGGACCGCTTTAACCTGCAACACAAAACGGATACAGCAATAAAAATGATAGCAGATGATCACCTCTTCCTTCCCCACTCCACTCCTACTGTGCCTCTACATCCATTCTATTAAAAACAAAATACTGACACATCAATATGCAGCACTGTGGAGGTGTTTTTGTAAGTCTATGGCCAACGTGATTTTACCCTGCGCTCTAAGCCAGAGTATATATTACATATCAGGTTGAAACTGATGCTGCAGCTGAGGAGATGACAGGGTTACTGAGGTCATCAGACTGTCGGATGCAGTTGTCTAATGCACACAACAGCATTACAGAGCTGTCAGAACATTTAATCGCACAAGAAAGAAAACTCTAAATTCAAAATATTAACTGCCTTCAGCCGAGCTATTCCAGAGCCGCTGGAGCTTTATGACAAATACAAAATTGTGTTTTGTTTTACATCAAAATTTTGGAACAGTCTAAAGAGCTTTACCAGTGGAGCCAAGACTACATTTCTATTCAAAAGGAGTTAACATCATTTTAGGTTTCCAGTCACTTACGCACATATGCCTGTGCAATTTAAAGTGAAATGCACCCAAAACAGAATTCATATATTACGTGATCTTGGAAAACTGGCTTTGTGTGCACGGTGCTAAGACTGCCAAGTGTTTGATTCCCGCTGGGGCGATCCATTAAATGCGCTCATAGTTTATTCAGGATTTGTGTACATTAGCAACTATCTCCCGAAGCTAGTGTAACAGTGATACAACCCGGTGTGATTTTACAGGGATATGGTCATTCCTGGTAGTGTTACAATAAAATAAAGCTCATTTGGATGAAAAAGCTTGAAGAAATCAGTTCACAAAATCAGTCTCCTATTTGTTGTCAGTGGAACACCTCTTGGTTTTGTGTCTCAAATTAAATCACTGGTTAGAATATTTGGTCTAATTTCCTGTTTAAGTTTACAAATATTAATTGAAAAACAAGGAAATGTGTAAATTATGTGTGAAGGTGGAAGGCAGACTCTTAATGAACACAATGTGTTGAGTAATTACATGTTTTAGTCTACTCAGTTCATCCTCTCTCTGGAGGACGGCAACGTCTGTAATTATTTTTGTACAAACGGCACTTCATAGCAGATGGAAGCTTTTAAGAGGAGCTGTTATGTTACCCGGAGAGTGAGATTTAGCTACCGGGAACCAGCCAGAGGATGTTTCAGTTTCTAAATTGGTGAGTAAATTAGGACACCGAATGCCGCTCCTGTGCAAGATCCTCATCTCAGGGGTAATTTCTACCTAAACGCTCAGGAGCTGTTCACATATTTGAAGACGGGGACACACATTCTCACACCATGAAATAACAGTCGGTGAAAAATACAATATTTTAACTTTTAACTTTCTCATTGAAGGATCTGATGCATAGGAACTAGATCTTTGATTGGTATTTTGTTGAGAAATCAAGCATGCTGAACACATATTGTCGACTCGGAAACTGAATGCAAATGACATGTTAAAACGTGCTGCACCTGTCTGGGCGTCACCACAGGTGCTAAGTGAGGCTGGAAGGTGCTGCGTCGGTCTGTGATGGTCGTCCCATGTTGTATTGGAGGAACCTCTTCATCTGCAGCAGAAAATGTCATACATCGTGCCTTAGAGACGTGGGCGTTATAAGGAATTTATAATAAAAATGCTGCTAATTCAATGGGCCATACCATTTGCATGATCCATGAAGAGATGAGCATTTTCTGTGTTCAGTTTCAGTGTCCTGAAGTCTGGAACATCTTCATCATCATCATCATCCTCTTCCTCCTCAGTCATCATATTCACCTTTTCTGGTTGTTCCACTGAAGTAGTAATGTAATAAACATTATGCCTTGATGTAAAGATTTTTTTTTTACAGACAAAATTTTTTGTGTCCCTAAAGGCCCCTTCTGCGGGCCAGGCAACTTCTCATTAAAATGGACACCTACTGTGAAACTCATGACCAAATTACCATTACGTGACCTTAACACTACCATTAATATAGTTTCATGACCTATTATAGACAGAGTCCTCATAGCAGATGACACCAATTAGGTAGAAATACATAGCAACCAGGCTCTGAGAGTAAATATTTTTAATATGTAAGATTTTTAATTTCTCTAAAACCTTAAAGAAAATAGGAAAAGCTGTGATTTAGATAAGTATTACAATAGTAAAAAACATTATGTTTGAAGTTGAATTGGTTACACATCTAAAAACAATTTGAAGTTGAGTACTGTATTAAGTCAATATGCTTGCATTTTCTTAATCTACTTATATACTTTTACTAAGATGCATAATTGCACACGTGTGCATGCACAACCTTACACACACACACACACACACACACACACACGTACGCACACTGCCAAAATCCATTCTAAATGTGTGAAAACATTCATATTTAGATGCACAAACATTAAGTCTCTCTGATGGTCTTAGTCATTCATCTAAACTTCATTATCTGTCCCATTATTCCTCTTTAGTTTCAGTGTCCTCTCTGTCATGTTTACTCCCTTTTCATTTCCTTTTCTCCGAAATGTGCATCTCGAACATTATCACTTCCTCTCTCTCCACCACATTTTTGTCATTTAAATGGGAATAAGCTGTCAATCCCAGCTCTCTGAGCTAAAGCACGGCGACCAATTACTCTAATTACCACATGAATCATCGAGAGGAGAAGATTTGCGCTTCACAACAATGGTGAAGACAGTTAATATTTTTCAGGCTTGTTGCTCAAAAGAGGCCGTCTGACTCACTGATAGATACTGCCGGGCTCATCCATAGATAACCGAGAAAACCTCCCCAAAAAACCTGATCCAGCGTGACACTTAGAGAAAACCTTTAATTTGGATATCTTTTACTCTTTTTACACTTCAAAAGATTCTGTCTAGGTAACAGAAGTCATTACTTAGATAGGGATCTTAATTCACTGCAGTCACTCAAACTCAGACACAGGAGGGAGCTTTTTTTTTACTGCCCCCACAGGTCTTTGTGCTCATCTTATCACAGCCGCGCTTCGGACCACATCACATAGCTGTATTACGAATGGAGGAGTATCTTAGCACAACTTAAACTGGAAAGCTTGTTAGACAAGGCTTCAGGGGGGGAAGTGGATTTAAATGGATATTTGATATAACCATTTTATTTAAAAAGAATGGTTCAATAACTTACCTATTGATGAACAATAGGCCATATCAGAGTCAATTAGACGTTACTATGTACTGTAACTTAGTGGAGACCAGTTTCTCTCACAGTACTGTGCAGTAAGTCGTTTTGGATTCATAAATGTCTATCAAATGATTTCAGGTTATTACAAATTTCTCATGGAAGTGTGGGCTTTAATCAAAAATTTCATTTTTCACACCTCACCTGTTTCTGTGCTTTGGGATTTCTCAATGAGAAATTCTCGAATTTTCTCCACCCAGAGGTAGAGGATGCTCTCGCCTGCATTCTCTCTGTTGAAATGGAAATAGTTCCTTGTGAGGGTCGATTCTCCACAAGATATACTATGGAAAGTATTGTGCTGTTTATGGAAATAATCAGAAACTTTTTTTTTGTGGCTATTATCGCTCTACAATAGCTCACAAAGTCAGAAATTATGAAAAGCACTCACACATAAAGGTCTTCAAGGCTGTTTGCCAATTTTACCCTCTCGAGGCCTCGCAGCCAGGCTGCACTACAAAAGCAGAGAGCAGTGAGAGGGTTATTGAGTGGGACGCTCCATGAGGAGGAGTGGGGCTTCAAGTGGGATGTTGCTCTGTGAATTCAGTTCTTGGCCCTAAGATTCAATTTAAAAGGTAAATGGACTTACTTAATCTGGTAGATGGGCGGTGCTGCGCTCGGATAATCAGGAGGGAGAATTATCTGATCATTTAAAAAAAAAACATACATTTTATTACATATTGCAAGGATACACACGTGTTTAATAAGTGAGTTGTTTTTACCTGTAAACATGCAGTCAGTTTTGGCTCCTCCAAGTTATTGGATATTTTGATGCAAAATATTCTAGCTGCTTCATCTATAACACACCATTCATCACCATATATGGAGGAGAGCGCCTCGACCTCTTCAATCTAAATGAGAGGAAACAATTATGTAGCAACATCATCAATAATACAGCAGTGATATAAGTCTGCAGGTATTACGCTTGTATTACAACTAACATTTTATTATTTGGATGTGTTGTACTGAAGACCTCACTGTTCCTCACACCCACAAGTTTCAACTCTCACTCTCTGCAGGCAAAAACTTTGATGCATTGTACTTGAAAAGGAATAGAGAACTTAGAATACTTAGAATAGAAATTAGAACTTAGAATACTTAGAATAGAGAGCACCAGCATCTCATTCTTTGTGATAAGAAAATCTGCCCATCTGCACACACACTTCACACTCAAACAATGTTACATTACAACTGATGGGGAATTAGACTAAAGGGGTAAAAATAAAATAAACTTTACTCAACACAGCACACAAAAATACAAGTGTAGTGGAAATCATTTTCATTATTCATGTGTGCTTGTGATGATGTTAGTGTGCCTCTTTCATCTTTTTTTTTTATCTTTGCAGCCAGTGGTCATGATGGGGCTGCAGTGTGTTGCTTTGTGGTCTCTGTGCGCAGTGTGAGGTCTGATGAAGAGCACGAGCTTGACACATCACATGAACAGGTGTTAATGAAGCCAGACTCCTTGGGAACAACTTGCAGTGTTTGTTCTCCTCTTTTGTTCTGCAGTCTGTGCTCATGCATTATGAACATTATTCTTGCAGCTCTTGGGTTTGCATTTGTGGGTTGTTAGTGGTTTATTTTTTATGTTTGTTAATTTGGTCTCTGGGATATTCAAGATCAAGATCTGGCGACAGTGGCTATTTGAATTACGCTCTCTGCAGGCCGCCTCTAAACACTACAGCTAAACTGGCACTAAACTATTTGCCAGGCTGTTGGGTTGTAACTTTATCTGAGAGAGTGTCAAGACAGGCAGCTTACTTGAGATTGAAGATCCCCTGCATTCTCCGGATTTAGGATGTCGGCCATTTATTTATATCATCGCCTAACCAACGTTAGAAAAATGATGACAATGAATTAGTCACTACAGGTAGACAGTCAGAAAATAAGACAACTGTACAGCCCATGAGACCAGTATGTATGTGTGGAGTTATTAAACTACTTCCAGGGCGAATTACATTGGGTGCGTACGGTTTGGCTTCTGGAGTCTGCCGCATTTTGACTGAATAGCGGTGTCTTGCACACGTCCAGAGCGTAAACTAAACTAAACGGCATTTGTGAATGTTAATTCATCGTAGATCATCTATAAGGCCATGTGAGTGGATTTAGTCTGGGAAATTATATTAAAATATCAAAATAATTGATTTACAAAGATTTATTTTAAAAACGAGACATGGGGCTTTTATTTTGAAACGTACAAGAGTCTGGCCCAGGCGAGTTCCGCAGTGCAAAGATCAGCTGATATCAGTGTAAACAGAAAACAGAGGTGTGTGTGTGACGCGCTTTTTTGCTCCACCGGTTCACGTCGGTTTAAAAGATAAGCCTGAAACGCAGCTCGCATGAGAGTGATGTTGTTTCGGAGGATGAAGGCGACCTGCCGGCCGTGCGGTTGTTTCTAATCAAGTAGAGGAGGAGGAGGAAAACGCCTCAGGGGGCTCAGAAAATCACATGCCGACCTCTTCAACCACCTCAACAGGAGACAATGTGAGAGCAGTTGTCTGTCTCCGGGCTGAATAGGATTTTTCTGTCTAGGATTCCCCGAGTTTAATCAGTAAGTGCCTGGCAGACTGTGTTCCCCTGTTTGCTCTACATTACCACTGAATTGTAATTATCCATTCAAGGTTTGCCTGAAAAATGAAAGGCCCAATCAGTTTCTTGCCTTATGCCACTAATTTGTAGTAATTATTTGATACTAACCTGACATCACTTCATGTTGATTTTACACTACAAATTCAGCCTACTAGTGTCAATGTGTAGGCTATGAAAAGAAATGGTGTGAATTGTATTTAACAGGGACTTGAAGCTTCCAAACTGCAAATCCTCACTCAGTCTAGAGTAGATTCACTTTACTGTGTTCTTTGTAAAAACCTGGAAATGGAAGATATAAAGGAAGTCACAAGACAAGCTGCAATCTTGACCACCATCTCCAGACTCTGCTGCTCAGCACTTTAGGCTCTTTATAGTCTTCAGCATTACAGCTTGAAAATGAGAAAGGGAAATCAAAGTACTAAATTAAACTAAGTCTCTTTGTACAACACTTGCCTAAAATCAGAGTTTACAAAGTACTTTATTAAAAGGAATAAAACACATGAATAGTAAATTGTATGAAGAAGAAATAACAGTGAGAAACACATTCAAAAGAGAAACTGGGTATAAAAGATAAATTATAAATGAAATGAAATTAAAACACAGCCAACACAAGATTGAAAAGTTGGGAAAAAAAAAAAAAAGACATTAGCTACATGAAAGCAAGTCTATGAATAAAATAAGATTAAATAAAGTTCATGCCGTAATGTAATCTGATTACGTTAAACATGCCATTACACAGTATCACAGGGGATTTGAGGAGATTGTGGGTCTACTATAACTAACTGGAGCCCAGAGATTGAAGCCAGCAGTAGAAAGACCAGCTGAGTAACTGTGAATAACTGTCACATGCTTTTGAATCCCAGGTAAACCTGTTTCTGTGCCAGTAAACCCTCTGTCTTCTCAAAGCCTCGGAGATATTCAGGGCACGGCACGACCCAGCCTGCTTTGTCACTTTCTTATTGATGTGGTCCATTAATCTTTCCCAATAGTCACATGACATTCCATGACATTACGGACAGCAAGCTTTTTTCTTGCCGCATACCAGCATTTTCACTGCAAATGCCGAACGTCATGTGGATTTACGCTGCATAGAGGAGAGAGGGGGTGACTTTTTCCTTCCTGCAAGGCAAGGCAAGGCGAGGCAAGTTTATTTATATAGCACATTTCATACACAACGGCAATTCAAAGTGCTTTACATAAATAAAATAAAAATAAAGACATAGATAAAAAGACAGTGCAAGAAGATTAGAGGCTAGTCTGGTGACTGCCAACGATTATGATTTCCTCCTTCTCCCCTTCTGACAGTTGTTTTGAAATTTCCTCATCCTCTGACAACACAAGCTCTTGTGACCTTTTCCTATGTGGCTTAAGCAATTAGAGGTGATGTGTTCTCAGGCAACACGAGCCCCAACAACCTCTCCAAAACAGACTTCACTTTTGAGAGGTTTCAGGAGTCACTTTAATTGGGAGACAAACGTGTTCTCCCGAGTCATGTATCCTTGCTTCTAAAGTTTTAAATCTGTTGAAATACTTTAGAAAGCTCCCCTAACGTCGCCTCTAGAGAACAGCAAACGTGATGCTGCTGATAAAAGCATAAGCTCATCAGCTTTCTCTAGGCGCTGTCACTGAGCTCTAATGATGATTCAAAATGAACTAAACCACAAACACCTGCAGGGTTGTTTTCAAACACTCAATGCATCATTGATTAATTAAAAGTAAAAAATGTATATATAAAACACAAAGTTTTTTTTGTTTTTTTTCCCTTGCTGTTGATGTGTTTGCTGTGCAGGGTCTATGGAGGAGCTGGAGCCGGAGGAACAGTTCCTGCGTCACGCCAGGAATGGAGACTTGCCCGGGATTCAGAGGCTCCTCATGTCCACGATTAAGGAAGAGACGCAGATCAACATCAACTGCAAAGGTGCACATCGCTACCAGATGGGAATAACAATAATAATAATAATAAAAGTGTGTTGGTTAGGGATGGGAGGATATGCTTATCTCACGATACGATTCGATACGCGATGTGGGGTTCACGATTCGATACAACCAGGATACGATGTAATAAATAAAAGTTCAATGACAGCAAAGTCTGACTGTGCAGGAATATGTTTATTTCTGAGCCACAGATCTTGGCATTGGCTTGCTAGAATGAAAACAACAATTTAAAAATGGCATTACAAAGTGCAAATAATATAATGTGGATGGAGAGCTTGTGAAATTGCGATGGGCGAGCCGTCTCATTTGTGATTTCATACAGCAGAGTAAAATGAAGCTAATATCGCGATTCATTTTTCTGCCGCACGATGCATATTGTCACATTTTTGTACTGCGTAACTGTGTAATTTTGTCCCATCCCTAGTGTCGGTGTGAGCTAGAATCCACTGGTGATGGTTGAATTGCTGTATTTGTGTAACATGTGATCTGTGTTCAGGTAAGAGCAAGTCCAACCTGGGATGGACTCCGCTTCACTTGGCCTGTTACTTTGGACACAAAGATGTAGTGGAGGAACTGCTTAAGGTATGGTGTCTTTTTGCTGTAAATTAACAGAGATTTGAGATTTTTATTGGCACTCTGTAGGTTTTGAATAACTGCAGGGGTAATGTGTGTGTGTGTGTGTGTGTGTGTGTGTGTTGTGTGTTGCATACATACTGCAGGCAGGAGCAGACGCCAACTTGCCCAATAACATGGGAGACATGCCACTGCACAAAGCTGCCTTCACAGGACGAAAGGTACCTTTATGTTTCCTGAATTTTATTCTCTGATTTTAAGTTTATTAACGTTGTCACTTAATGCTTTCTTGTTTTGATGAGTATGATTTTGTGCATGTATTTTTTCATCCACTCGTTGAATCAATCAATCACTCAATCACGTATTGATCAGGAGGTTGTCATGCTGCTGCTGCGCTTTGATGCATGTGCTACTGTCATCAATGGGACAGCACAGATTCCCAAAGATGTCACTCAAAATGCAGAGATCAGAAGCATGTTAGAAGGTGAGAGACTGAGAGACGTGTTGTCATCTAAGAGATGTCATGGAAAACTGAATTTGTCAATCTCCATGAATATATTGTTTGTTTAATGTTTAATCAGAGTGACATACAATTCATACAATATATTTATATAACATGTATTAATCCTTATAAATCATCTCAAATTATTTCTTTGAAATCACATCCTTTTGCTGGTGTCAGCGGCTGAGAGAACAGAGGAGAGGAAACTGGAGGAACAACTTTTGGAAGCCGCGAGAGAAGGAGATCTTTCAACTCTGACTCAGCTGGTTAGTGACACACTCTGGTTTGTTGTCTTTGCTCTCAGTTTTCGGCTAACAACTGAATACAGCTGCAATGGGCTGATTTCTGTAGTCAGTGTAATGGGCCAAAAGGGGTGTGTGTGTGTATGTCTGTACTTGTCAGCTATAAATTGTCTAGCATACTTGTCAAGTCAGGTTTATTTGTATAGCCTTTAATCACAGTCACAGTCTCAAAGGGCTTCACAACACCCACATTATGAAAACATAAATGAAATCAAAAACGTCAACCAGCAAACCTTAGACTCTCAATGAGAACAAGGAAAAACCCAAACTCAAATCTCATTGGGAAAAAAATAGAAGAAACCTTGGGAAGGGCATCACAGAGAGAGAGAGAGAGATCCCCCTTCCTGGACGGTCAGGCGTGCAGTGGCTTGATAACAAAATGGAACATAAACAAACATAAACAAAATACACAGAATAAACACAGTAAGAAGTAAAGCCTTGGGAAGTCGTGGCAGTCACACCGTGTGAGCTGTAGCTACGCCAAATCCTGGACTGAGAGCGAGGAATCAAAGTTTCCACTTGGTTCCTCCGCTCGCAGTTCGGCTAATTCAGCCAAAATGTCAGCCGGGCACAGCCGCGTTCATGCTTTAATGCTTAGAGGAATACCAAACACCTTCAGGACACTTAGGCCCAGCCAGTTACTCTGAGTCTAGAGACAGGATTTATGGCTCTTTCTTTCTTCTCTGTTCGTTCTAGCTCAACAAGAAGAAGCCACCAGACATCAACTGCACTGATCTGCTGGGTAACACTCCGCTCCACTGTGCAGCCTACCGAGGCCAGAAGCAATGTGCCCTGAAGCTGCTCAAGAGCGGGGCCAGCCCAATTACCAAGAACAAGAATGGTAAAACTCATCAGCCGGAGCCATCTGTCGAGAGTGACTTCTGCTGTTAAAATCACCGAGGCCCCATTAGTTCCCAGGGCTTCATGACAGAATGTCCGGCAAGCTAATTTTGCCTTGTTGCACAGCAGTAAAACTAAGTTCCTGGGAGTAGAAAAAACAGAGCTGAGAGTAGTCGGTTAGCAGCTTGAAAATTTGCGCCTTTGCTTTCTGTTTTGTTTTTCTGTGTTCTTGGAGTTTGGAGTTTTTGTCTCTTTTTTTACCTTTAAGGGCAAGGAAAGTGGGAGAAACCGTACACATTGTCTTGGTTTGTTTAAGCGATTCTTGTTATGAAATGTCAGGTTCAGGTGTCATGTTCAGATGGTAAAAAGAAGTTCCAGACTTCAGTTTCACAACCTTGATAGATACAAATCGTTGCTATCAGCCTTTAGGGGTCAAGTCATATGTTTTGCCTCCATATCAGTGTTTTCTGTTGTACTAAAACACCAATCGTTTTGTGTCAATATCTCCCAGGCCAGACTGTGTTCGACCTGGCCAACGATACAGTGATGAAGCAGGTCCTTGAAGTCAACGTCCATCGAGTGAGTGCTTTAGTGCTGATCGTGTCCTTCCCAAAGTTATGTGTTTTATATTTTATTCATGTTCCTAATCTCTGTCCGTCACAGGGTATGACCCGCCACGTCAAGACATTTGAAGGACTCCTCTGGAAGGTAGTAGAGTGTGGCCATGATTATTAAATAACACACGATAGAAACCACTGAGAAGGAGAACGCTCATTCTGATCTTCTGGTTCGTCCCGCAGACCTCCAGATTCTTCGGCTGGCGCTCCTACTGGGTCGTCCTGCAGGACGGGGTTTTGTCCTGGTATTCTAAACAGTAGGTACCAGCACTACTTGTTTAAACATTTTTCACACAGATTATGGAAAGATGTCTTAGAAAACTCTCTCTCTCTCTCTCTCTCTCTCTCTCTGTCTCTCTCTCTCTCTCTCCCTCTCTCTCTCATATATACATATATATCTGAAGGTCAGATGCAGCTGCCAATATCAGAAGGCAAGGCTGTAAATCCCTGACACAGGCTCACTGTTTGGTAAGCCAAGATTTCAAAATGATACTCCTTTTCGACTGTTGTGTTAACAAGGTGATAAAAGATATAGTATTAAAGATTCTTGCTCTCCTGACCCAGATTCAGACCAAGATGTCAGCACTCCCACAAGCTGCAATGCTCTTTTTAATCTTTAGGTTTTGCTTTCCAGATCAGAGCGAGAGATAACTGCTTTTTTACCCTCAAGTGCTTTGACGACAGCGTGCATCACTTCAAAGTTTCACCCAAAAATGACCCAGAGGCAACAAGAAAAGTGAGAGTCTTTCTTTTTCTGGCTCTAATCTCAAGTGCCTTTTTCTACTAGATCAGTTCGGTATCCTTGCTGTCATGTTTGGTTTTCCTAATGACATGAGTGAAAAGATGTTACTGTCCTGCAGGCTTGGCTGGATGCGCTGGAGGACCACTCTGCCTACAGCACACACTACTGCTCCCAAGATCAGGGCAGCGAGGAGGAGGAAGAGGAGGTGATCTCACTCGGGGAACTCACAGACTCACTACAGGTGGCAGCGAACAAAAAAATCTATAATTAATACGTCAACATAATTATAGTGTTTTCACTGTACTCGGATGCCCCCAGACGTCCCATCCTGTGCTGTTTGTTCATCCGCTCTGCCCCTGTGTCTCTCTGGATCCAGGCAGCTGAGGCCAGCCGTAAACGACTGGAGAAGGAGGTGGCAGCTTTCCTGTCCATGGTGAAAAATGACGGGCTTGAAGAAAGTAAAACCTTTTATTTCATTGTCAGTTGTGATGTTTTTTTCTTGTCTTTTCTTTTTTTGGGGGGTAAATGACGTAATATACATAACAGATGTAGAACCTCACTAATATGAGCCGCTTAAGAATAGAAATGGAAACCTTGTAATTACAGCTACACACATTAACAAGGAACTTTAAATGCACAATATTGATAGAATATGTCTGAATCCATATTATTAAGGTTCCTGTCATTTAGACCAGTGGTTCTCTACCTTTTTGGCTCGTGACCCTTTAAAACAAAGCGATGTCTATTCGCGACCCCCATGACAAACATGCAGAGTGATTTTCTCTTTTCAGGTTTAATTTGATTCATTATCAGAGGAGGTCTAGAGGCTGAAAACTATTCAGTATCTTGCGACCCCCCCCCCCCAAAATGATCTCACGACCACCTGGGGGGTCCCAACCCCCAGGTTGACAACCACTGATTTAGACCTCTGTATCTGGCCTGTTGCTGTTTGTAGCTTTTCTGAGAACATTAAATAGAAAACACATTAACACATTAAGAAAACACATAAGTTTATCTTCGAGTTAACTGCAGTTTGTCTTTCTGCTTCTTTAGCATCTTGTTTCACTCTACAAGTAAATATCGAGTGGTGAGAACGTGTGATATTTTGCATTGCAGCAAATTATTTGGCACCAGCTTTCCCTCATCAACAAATGTTGTGTCCTTGTTTGTCCCGTCAGGGTTTCCATCCACCATATTACAGAAAATGCAGGAGGTGTGTGAGTTGTCAAGCGAGACCAGTTCCAATCTGAGCGTCTGTCTCGGCCTCTTCTCCAGACAGGAAGGGGTAAGTGTCACTTCTCCAGGGCAGATTGCCTCTGTGCGAATGCCTTTGCCTGAGCTGTCTCATTTTTTTTTATCTATTCTATCAGTACATTACCAGCAATTTATTCCCCAGAACTTGTTGCAACACAGGTAAACAAAAACATGCAGAATATAAATGCTGCAATCAACAGGAAAGCTGTTATCAGTGGTGTTTTGTGTGTTTGTTATGTAAGAAGAATCACATTGCCTTGAAAAATTCCATATTTCATAAAGAACTGCGGGCACAATTCACACTATCTTATGAAAGCCTGTCATTCAAGCGCAATGATTATAAGCTGTCAGATGGATTTTTTTGTGTGTGATTCAATGGATTTGATTATAATGGATGGATTCAATGGATAAATTATACCATGCCAGAAAACTGGATGCCACAGCTGGTTGTAGCTCGCAACCAGAACCCACCCTGTGTTGCAATAATGTAATAATAATTACAATAATAATATTAATAATAAGCTTTATTCATATTGCATTTATCTACATAGTGCTTTACATAACAAAGTGTTTTACATAACAGCGTCCATTTCCAATGTTTAGTCCAGAAGGCTGTGGCATCTTGAGGTTTACTGATGCATGTGAACTCCTGAATGGCCTGGTAATCTGGACAAAATGCTGGACACTCTCAGGTGTTCAGCATGCAGGTGAAGAAATGGCATTGGTAAAGTAAATGTAAACACTGAGGCAAACACCATTGACCCCGCATGATTTCACTGTAATAGCATCCGGCCCGGCAGCGCTCTGGTTTACAAGCTATCAGACACAGCTGCAGTCAAAGGAAGCTGTAATACTGAGGTCTTGATTGATACAGTTCATACAGTGGAATTGATTGATCAGTGCATATGTGTCCATTTGCATGTGCGGAAGTATTTGTTTGTGTATTTGTGTATGCATAGAGGGCAGTTTCCACATATGTATTGCTAGGGCTTCACACTTAATTTTGTATAATCGTGTATCACAATTTTAGTTTCCACAATTACTAATTGTAGAATACTGGCACATACTGAACCATTCAATTTCATTCAGAGCAACACATCAGAATGAGAATCATCCACTGGTTAATCACTGTTCATTGATTTTTAATGCTGCTTTTGATGCACCAGAGTGTTTCAATGCAGTTCATTGCAACTGAAATGAATAATAAGACAAGAGGATCAGCGGCAAGATGCACACTAAAGGTGTTGAATATGCAAATCAAGGAATGTTCACCTTCACATTATGATACACAGATTCAGCCCGTTTATACATGCCTTTCTTTATGCACACAAAACCCTGCAATATGTCGAGCTCCCATCGATTTCCTCATCTAAAACAAGAAATTTGCACACTAATAAATGCGAAAGACATCCAATGGGATATGAATTGTTGAGTCACAAAAATTTGAAGCCATAACCAGTACCATTAAAATCATTAAATGTTAAAAAACACGATGATCTCAGTCCACTAAATCCTGGAATGCTTGGAATGTATTTTTCTGCACGTCTCTTCGTTTTCCTCCGACCCACACACACACTCACACAGCTTCATCTCGCACACCAGTCAGTTGAATTTCTAAGAGATCATCTGAAGAGACGGCAGCACCAGGACGCGCGGAAGGTGCCAAGAAATCATTTGAATGTGCTCAGTTTAATGGACACCCGGCGCAGCCAGCATTTGCACATGGGCACACGGGCCTCGATCATTCAGCTGTGCTGATATGCAGAGCCAGATCACACAGTTGGCATCCCGTACGCAAGGGAAAGGGCACACAAAATCTCAATGCGCACGTTGAATAGGCCTAGTCTCAATAGGAACAGCTCAAATGTGCGTATCTCGGCCTGTGTGAGACCCACATAATGTTACACAGACTGAAACAGGCTCATAGTGAAACTTTACGGGCAGCAGGGAGACCGATCTGGGTTCAATCCCCTGTGACAGCAAGCGTCTGCTCTGCTGAAGTGTCCTTGAGCAAAATATTGAATCCTTAACCGGTTCCAGGAGGCGGTGGAGGGGGCCAAGCAAAAATAACTTATCCCTTGGGTTCAATATAGTCTCTTGTTTGTGATTCATCTGCAGGTGGTGGGACCTTGTCATTATTATAAACCTCTTTTTCCCCACTCAACGGTACCATTTCTTGTCTTACTGTCTTGGGTAGAAATCATCCATAAAGTAGGCCTTTCCTGTATCTTCGACATGGGTGAAGTCCTAAATGAAACCTGGCCTCTTTCTTCGGTCTCCTATCTTCGCGTTCACGCATTATCAGCCGAGTGAAAATATGTTGATGGAAGCGCTGAAGTAATATTTGGGGAAAGGAGCGTTTGAAAAATGAGCACATCTTCAAATTATACACAATAATGCGTCGCCTAAAAGGGAGGTTTGGCTAATTGTTTATATCCCAGTCCATTACCGTCATTTGATCTCTTCTCCTCCATGGGAATCATGTTCTCTGGCAAGCCATTTGAGACAGCGGCTTCGAGGCAGCTGTCCTGCATTACAGATAAACATGGCTCGTCCCGCTCAGCATTGTCTGCTTCTGGGTCTGCTGATCAGAGGACTGAGCAGGGGGGCGATCAGCCAGTCACTATGCTGTGTATTTACTGACCTATTGCTGTCCAGGCTCAGTTCAGAGCAACACTGCTGGTCTGACTCAGTTTCTCTGACAATCATGCACTGTTTTGTTTGAAAATAGCCTTGGAATAAAATGTTGGTAACCATGGTTTTATTTCTCATCTACAATTATCTGTCATCAAATTCAGTTGGGCTGATGTGTTTTTATGTGTGATTTGCCTGCTCATTGTGTGTCGTGTGTGTGTGTGTGTGTGTGTGTGTGTGTGTGTGTGTGTGTGTGTGTGTACGTGCGTGTGTGTGTGCGCGGTGTGCTCAGGTGCGCAGTCTGAAATTGGAGCAGGAGGTAGAGAAGAATAAGATCCTGTCTGAAGCGCTGCAGACTCTGGCTACAGAGCATCACGAACTTGAGCAATCCGTCGTCAAGGGATCTTCACCACGCAGCGCGCTGAGCGAGGATGAGTTCTACGACGCTGTGTCTGGTGAGTTGACAGTTGTCAAACAGGACTGGATTTGGGGGATTGATGCAGGAGGTTTTGTGACAAGCTCCGCTCACACATCCCACGCTCTGTCATTCACCTGTAGGGCGCTGGAACTCTTTTTCCTGGTGGGGAATTGCTTTGGTACGTCCGACTCAAGCGTGTCATGAGCTTAAGTGTTTACCTGTTGTGTTAAAATAACTTGAAGCCTTTTCACACGAATGATTGTGATTGATTTTTTTGTGTGGAAAACCTGCATGATAGTGAAATAAAAATGGGCCTGATTGATTCCCAGTGACTGCTTTCACAACGGCTACACAACTTTGATCTACAGAAATTCTGCAGGAAAATTTTTGGAATGTACTCATTTTTTCTTATTAACTGTGTATTCAAACTTCATTAGTAAGTCTTGAAAGGACTTCTGTTTATTTTTGATCTAATTTGTTGCTGGATGCCTTACGTACCCAGTTCTCTCTTGGAAAAGAAAAACTAATTGGATTGGACTGCCTGGATATGTCAAGGTTAAATTAAATTAAACACTAATGATAGATCCATACTCATATGGTAGATCTATATTCATAGTTGTTATGAGTATGGATCTATTACTGAGCATGATAATGAATATGGTAATGATTGATCAGTGACATAAATCTATTATTCCTACTGCTGTCATGCATGTGTGTACACTGGCTCGCCACTAAACTACGCAAGGTATCCATGGGTTAGAAAAGTCTTGCATTATTTAAATCTAAGGCCTTAACAGTAGTAGATCTCATTTCTCCTTTTATATTTTCTTTGCATTGCATGTCCACTCTTAACACAGAGATGTACTAAGTTTGTAGTGAAGTTTTGGAGTTTGTAGTAGAATATGCTAATTAATATAATTAATTTCCTGGTGCCTTTTTCCTTATACTGCCCATTTATTGTTTCAGAACTTTTATTTCTTAATTTTGGTTTTTAAATTGGTCCTAAATACATTTCCAGGTATTCAAAACGGCTTAAAAAGTGTGAAATCGATATTTCTGACACCTGCAGACGCCCTGCTCTGTCTCTCTCTCCCGTGTCTCTCAGAATCGGACTCGGACCACTCCCTGAGCGGCTTTGAGACGGTGGCCAGCCATTCCTTTGAGGAAGACGAGGAGGAGGAAGGCTCTGTCCTGTTAAGCAGCAATCGCAGCAACCCCACCAGCATGTCACAAGAGGATCACCATGGCAACGAGGAGGAGACTCAGCCCAATGGGATCCCAGAGCATAGGTCAGCGGTGCTGTACGACCCTACAATTTCCCAAATGGACCGCTGACACCCTGCTTTTATCCACCTCGCATCAAAACAGAAACAAATTCAAAAAAGGGCTCGTCTCCTCACATCAGTGTGTTTGATGTTTTTTAGAGCCGTTATATTTTAAATCCAAAGGTTCAGCTTCTGTTTTTGCCCCTTTTGACTAATGTATCACCTCTCTGAGTGTTTTGTTTTAATGTTCTCTCTATCCTGCTCTTGCCCTGACAGTTCTGTTTTCTGACTGAGCTTTATTTTGATTTTCATATGTTCTCTCAGGTCTTGCCAGTTCAGAGTGTGAATAATTTAGAGAGAGGGCCAGCCTGGTGAAGGCAAGAGAATGGCTTGTATTGAAAGGACTGAGCTCTGTGTTGGACCTGTTAAATATTGATGTGGTCACAGTGTAATGCAATAATCGGACCGCAGTACGATCCGACGTTGACTAATCCCTTCAGGCTGTGGAGTGGAGTTCACACTTTTTAGATGGATATCAGTTTTAATACTTGTTGTTTTTTTTTAACTCTGTTGTTTTATTTTTTCAATGTCTTATTTGCTATTGCTCCTCCAATTTAGAGAAACCATCCAAACTTCAACCTTTAAAACTTTAAAGTGGATAAAATAGTTCCACTTGGCTGCTCCTCTAAATCTATTAGAAATGAGTTAACTCCTGTCAAACAGTTACTGCAGGATTGTTCCTAGTTCTGCTGGACGCCTTGTATATTGGTGTTGATTGTCTCTCTGGGCTTTGGTCCAATTTGTCATTGTTACCTGTGCCTGAAACTACACTAAGGGCTTTTGTTGTGGCCTGAAGACTATATTCGCTTGAATAAGATATGACCGCGGCATGTCTGGCACATTTAATCTAATGAAATGTGGCTATTTTAGTAGCAGTGGCACAAAGTCGATACAACTTACAAAGCCTTATAGAAGTAATGCAAATTTGTCTCTCTGTGTGTGTGTGTGTGTGTGTGTGTGTGTGTGTGTGTGTGTGTGTCGTCTCAGGTCCAGCTTACCTGCGCCTATGTTTTCAAGAAATGACTTTAGCATTTGGAGTATCCTGAGGAAGTGCATTGGAATGGTGAGTTTTCACTGATAGATGACTGTAAAGTGGCAAATGATGATGATATACTGTCTTTCTCCAAACCATTTTAATGAACAGCATGTTGGAAAATATGTATGTAATGTGCTGAATAGCATGTCTCACTGTGTGCTTTTCTGTACTGCCGGCTGAAGGCATGAAAGGGTTCAGCACGTTATAATCCTGATATGGAATGTGGAGGGTGTACGGACCGCCGTATTCACACTAATCATATATTTTCTAAAGTTGTGTTTCTTTTGGCTCCATAAGATATTAGAGAAGGATGCCTGCCATATGTGATTTTTAAATTCAACACACAAGACCTTTTTATTCATCCTTTGCTGCTTTAACTTTGTGATCTTGTGCCACAATATGGGACATCTTGTGACCAAATTCCACGCTGTCTGTTCAACATCAAGCGTGAAAATTACATAGAGCGATCGCATTGTGAAGTGACTTTATTTTCTCTCTCTAATGTGTCCTCCACCCTCAATTGCACTTCCTTTCTCTTTCAGGAACTCTCCAAGATTACAATGCCTGTGATTTTCAATGAGCCCCTCAGCTTCTTGCAGCGCCTGACGGAGTACATGGAGCACACTTACCTCATCCACCAGGCCAACGCCTCCACAGACTCCATTGACAGGATGAAGGTATACGCTCCGTTTTATCTGGGAAATGTTATGTTGACACCCAGTCATCCAATTTCTCAGGTCAAAATAGTGTTGACGTTACAATTACACTAAGATGAATGCCAGATGGAGGTCTTGTAAATATAAATAGTGTGCGGGAAGCGTTTATCCATTCACAATTACATAACAGATTTTTTTTTTGCTTTGTTTTGTTGTTTTTTTTACTATTCTGAGTGGATTTTACCTTTCATTTTGAGTTAATGTATGATTTTGAGTGTGTATTTGTTTGACATTGGCAGTGTGTGGCTGCGTTTGCTGTGTCCGCTGTGGCCTCCCAGTGGGAGCGGACAGGGAAACCCTTCAACCCGCTGCTGGGAGAAACCTATGAACTGGTCAGGTGAGAGGGAATGTCCTATAACATGTAGTCAACACTGAATATTTACATTCACTTAACGGACTCAACCAAACATACATCACATGTGTGCACTTGCTCCCAGAGAGGACCTGGGCTTCAGGCTGATATCGGAGCAGGTGAGCCACCATCCTCCAGTCAGCGCCTTCCACGCCGAGGGCCTGAAGAAAGACTTTGTCTTCCACGGCTCCATCTACCCCAAACTCAAGTTCTGGGGCAAAAGTGTGGAGGCTGAGCCGAAAGGCATCATCACACTGGAGCTGCCCAAGTATGGCCTTCAAGCTGATACAAATTAACATTACTGACCATTTTTTACATTAACATTATTATCATTTTGCTTGCTCTACTCAAGTCACTGTGTCTTTTTTTCTACAGGCACAATGAAGCCTACACATGGACAAACCCTACATGCTGTGTTCACAATATTATTGTGGGCCAGCTGTGGATTGAGCAGTATGGAAATGTGGAGGTGATTAACCACAAGTAAGAGGACAAAAAATAAACCCTTCTACTTCTGGGAATACTTGTTTAGGTAGATTTTTGTGGCATATATTGGACACCATACTTATTTTAAAGATCATGATTTAAAGCTTAGGATATTTAGACCAAGTCTGACACAGTTGATGTAAATACATTGAGGAAGTTTGACCAACAAGAAGGAAAAGAGACTGGAAAAATGAGGAAGTTTTGTATGACTGGAACAGTAGAGAGTGAAAGGATATTCTGTTATTTCTGTTTTTGCCTAGAACTGGAGAAAGGTGCTGCTTGAATTTCAAACCATGCGGCCTTTTTGGCAAAGAACTGCACAAGGTGGAAGGGTATATCCTGGACAAAAGGTATGATTTACCTTAAAGTACCTATAAATATTCTGCACATATTGAAAATTATGTATGTTGTTCAAAGAATTTGTCTGACTCTGTGACAATAAGGGTTTCTCCCTTATTTGAACCCCAGTAAATATGATTCATTTATGAATCGGGACCTACAAAGTTAAGTAGGTCTATTGGCTATAGCTTAAATATTTGAGCCAGTTTCCCACTGGAGCACATTTCTACCTCAGAGTGCAAGACATCAGTATCCAAAAGATAGACAAAATCATAAATTAACAATTTACCCAGGCAGATTAGTTATGAATACATTCTTAATTGTCATGAATGCCAGCTCTTGAAGGACACGTGGTTGGAAAATTAAATTAAATGAAATCTAAAACAGACACAACCAAGGGAAAGACGAGCTAGCATGCCATAGAAGCAGATGGGCGAAAACATGTTTGTACACTCAATGTTGGCAGGTCCATCCATTCACATCTCAGTCATGATTTACTCACACTTATCAGCTACACACCCTCATAAAAATACTTAATTTGTCTTTGGCATATAATGCTTGATACTGCCAAAGGAATGAGCAATGCTTTGGCTCATGAGACTTGGAAAATCAATGTTTCCCTGGCAAAATTTCACTTGGCTGAATATTCCAGAGGTTTATTTTAAGCTTGCTAAGTCTGAAGCGCTCTCCACACATGAAACTGTGATTATTTTCATTTTTTAAAGTATATGGCAGCCATTTTAGCTGATGCAAAGTAGAATCCCCATTATATACCCAAAAGCAGTCTTTCTGTCAGTTTAAGAGTTGTTGTTGTTGTTGTGAAAACGGACTGAAGTCATTATCCGATGTTTAGGCCTGAGGATGTGTTTGTGTGTTTTACGCAGCAAAAAGAAGCTCTGTGCTCTCTATGGGAAGTGGACCGAGTGTTTGTACTTAATGGATCCTGCTGCACTGGAAGCACATAAGAGAAATGACAAGAAGGGGGCAGAAGAGAAAAAAGTCTGCAAACAGGTATGAACTTTAACATATTTTACTTTATTTACATCTCAAAGCTATCAAAGGCATCAAATAAAATGATAATATAGCAGAAGACCTAATTTCCATCCTTACTGCACAATTCGATTACACCAGTCAATAGATGCAGTGTAACGCACTATAACAATAATACAAACACACAGCATCTCGCAGAGAGCTTCATCAGTGTTTAGTGGTGGCAGTCCAGTGTCATTTCTGCAGCTGAGCAGTGAGTGTGTGTGTGTTTATGTGCAGGGTGGAGGTGAGGAGACGGAGGAAATCCCCCTGCCAGACACAGAGACTGTGGAAGTCATTCCTGGCAGCCAGCTGCTGTGGAGGATCGCCCCCAGACCGGCCAACTCCACTGAGGTCAGACTGATTATTGATTATTGTATACTGTATATGGGCTTTAATTGAAGCATAGTCTCAAAGACATGATGAAGAAAACACAACATACAAATCCCGGAGGTGATCGGCTATGCTTTGCCTTTGCAGATATTATATGTATCTGATGATGTGTGTTTTAATATATGAGACTAACTGTTTATTTTTAATTGAAGATGTACAGCTTTACGTCCTTTGCAATGCAACTGAACGAGCTGCACAAGGAGATGGAGGGAGTCATTCCTAAGACAGACTGTAGGCTGAGGCCAGACATACGAGCCATGGAGAACGGTGATATTGGTATTGATTATTAGGAACATACTCTATCTGCAAATCTAAATCTTTTCACTATAGACTGAAACTCGGCAAGGTTATTGAAATGCTTTCCCCTTGTAGATCTCGCAAGTGAGGAGAAGAAAAGGCTAGAGGAAAAGCAGAGAGCTGCTCGCAAAAACCGCTCCAAGACCGATGAAGAGTGGAAGACGAGGTGAGATTGTTAATGAAACTGGTCAACTCTTCAAAAGTATTCTCCTCCCTAAATTGCTATACTCAACTAGCTCTCATCAGCAAATTTATTCAAAAATAAGTTTTCTTTGTGATCTAAATGCAAGCACAGTATTTGTTACTGCATTTTAATGGACCAGCTAATTAGAAGCAATATATAAATATTGCATTTAAACACCATGACCGTGATCCATTATGGTAACAGTGTGCATAAAACTGGGAAGAATTGATATTTAATATTTACAAAGTGTCAACCTGGTCAACTCAGAATATTCCTGTTTTGCGAAGCTGCACTGGCTTTCATGTAATTTACAACTATATACAATAATACGTTTTCAAGCTTTGTGGCATGAATGTAATTGAAATCTTTGATACTGCATTTATATCAGCTCTCTCAATACTGCTTTATACTTTGTTGCTTTGAAATGCTGAAGCCTTTCTCTTACATTGTCTTGTTTTTCTGTTGCATCCTGGCTTTGATGTAAAGGAGCCCTGCCCTCGGCCCAAGGTTAGAGTTACTTGCTGTTTGACTGGTGTGCTTTACATGTGTGATGTCATCACAGACTGCCGTCTCATTAATACTAAACAACTTGTTACTCTCTAAAATCGAATCATTTCTATCACTGTGTGCCTGTTGATGCTGAGATATGATACAGAATCACTGATGATAAAGAATCACTAAGTCGAGGTGAAATTAGGACACAATACACTGAACCATTAATCTGCTCTTACTATCACTGGCATGGCAGCTCCACTTTCTGGCGCTTGATGGAATTACTCAAATACTACAGTAGCCTTCTTACCAAATACATTTTTTTGCCGTTTTTATGCAGCATAGGCAGTACAATAGTTTAGTCATTTTAATCAAATGCAACACCACCAACACTGACCATGCAGATTACTCATAACCATGTGATGAAACTGACCTTACCTTCTTTCCTCATTTTCTCTCAGTTGTCTGTATTTTAATTTTCTGGCATCTCGATGTGCCAGAAGCTCTTACTGAAAGATAATCTCCTCTGTGTTTTCAGGTGGTTTCAACAGGGGCAAAACCCCCACAACAGCTCTCAGGACTGGCTGTTTTCTGGCGGATACTGGGACAGGAATTACAGCCAGCTGCCAGACATTTATTAATGGACATTTCTAAAGACAAGCAATATGCAAATAATGTACTTTAACAGTGTGGCCTTAATCCGTTATGATAATACTGTGCATAAAAATGTCAATAACTGATATTTAATAGTTACAAAATGTGAAGCTGTTTGACATTGCTTTGAAATGTAGCATTTGTATTTACATTTAGACCAAATTGTTTTCTGTTCATAATGTACTTTTAGCATAATGTAGAGGTGCATTAAGCCACTAAAGCATGGTTCATGCACAGGGGATCATGGTTTTAGTGTCCATCTGTCTTGTTTTAAATGTCCATAATAGTGCTGTGACTCTAAATGATCTGTATATCTGTATATATACTTCACACAAATTGAAATTCCACCTTCAGGGGCCTCATCACATCATTCACATGTTTTTTTTTAAACGGGTTAAACTCAAAAAGTGACCACTGACTCTCTAGCAGTCACAATCCCAGTTAAAATGAGGTTGACGTGGGAATTATGAGCTTGCAAGGCCTACCAAAAAATATTTAAAAAAAAAACATTCTAATTGTTGATGAGGTCCTTGTAGAGGTGTTTTTAACCAGCATACAGCAGGATTACAGAGTATATTACATACAGCTGTTTTGTGATTATTTCTTCATGTTCTATTTGAAAAACAGTACACATCTAAAAGTACCAGGGGTCTGAATGAATGAGAGTTTCATTTGTGGCATCTTTCTTTTTAATGCGAAACCACATGGTTCTACAATATCACTAACTGTTAGAGTTTCTAATATTATAATTTTTTGAAGATTTTAATATATTCTATTTTGGTCCTTAATAAGAGCACGCAGATCTCTTGTTACTCCAGTTATTTTCACAAAACATCAGTGTTATTTTTTGATGATTATCTAGTTGTCAACCTCTTTGTGAGACTTTGTGTGATTGCTATGCATGACCACAATCTGACAAATGACTCAAAATCCCATTGAAAATTTGAACTAACTATGCCTTCAGGAACTGATGGCCATGGTTTCATCAAAAGAAATGTAATTAATATTTTTAAAGCACTTTTTTCTGCAGGCTAGAGCAGATTTTGCAGTAAACACTTTCATCTTATCTCATCTATATTTTTCTATACCAATACTACACTTATAAACTACATTATATAGTTGTGATAGTCCGTCTGTTGTGCTCAGTGCCTCATAAAGCAGACCTGCAACTATAATGATTATATTTTACATGCATATTGTAAAGCTGGGAAGTTGCTGAACGAAGCTAGCAAAGTTTACTGTGTGGCTTCTGCTCACTTAGATATTTCAGCTCAGGGATTAGTTGAAGCTGTAGATCTTAATAGGAAAAGATATAAACAACTGATATTTTAATAGGGTCATATGGGTATTTAATGCCTCATATCATGGACAAGATGATATCAAAACGAGTATCAGGAATAGACTTATCAGATCAATGTAATGAAAATATATAGCTTAGTCCTTAGTCCTTAGTCCTATTACATGCTTATTACAGAATATACATTTAGTGGCTGGTTTATTAGGTACACCACTTACAAAAATGATATGCACCCACACAGTGACTCACAAGGCCGTGGTTTATCATATAAGCCAAGAAAACAGGTGTTTAATTGTACATTAGAAATGCCAAAACAAGTGATTTAAGTAACTCTGTTGGTGCAAAGTGCGCTCCGGTATTCATCTTGTTGGCATGTAGCAGATGAAGGATCTCTGACCCGCCGCACTAAGAAGGTTAACTGTGCGTCTTGTTGACCTTGTGAATTCCTCTGTGTCTCCTGAGCTAATAACATGGAGTCCCACATCATGGCTCTATTACTTGAGTTTAATTAGGCTCACAGAAGCATAGCTCTTCTTCATTTGATAGATCTATTAACAATGGATGCTCTTTTTTTTTTTTTTAGTTATCTGGCAGAATATTTTCAAAACCAGCTTTCCTCAGATTCCTCTTAACAAAAAATTGCACATAAATTCTCGCCTGAAGCAAACCAGGCCCTGGCAGAGACTTTCCTGCATGTAATGTGAATTAAATGTTATTGTACACTACTATTGTACACTACTGATAGTGTTTGTACACTAGTCAGTAGTGTCACATGATCACACTGAATCAATGTGAGCCTTTTAATGGTTCGGAAGCCAAAAGAAGGGTTCTCTGTATATCAAGACATCAAAACAAAGCATGTTTTACTGAAAGTGCAGTAAATTCTGTAACAGTGGAAATGTGGAGTGTAGATTATGTGCAATGTAGATCCCACTGTATGCTACCTGGTTTAAAATTCCTCAACTCAGTCACATAGTATAGAGTTTCAAGTTGTCTGGTCTGTTTATCAGTATAGCACAAGACGATCCCTCCAACATGGTACTCATGCCATAAGGAGAGATGATCTTGTCAAAAAAAAAAGATCAACCTGGAACCAAGTCAACAGGTTGTCTTCATATAGGCCTCTGTTTCAGTTCCCTAACCATTACAGTTTTCCTCACCCCTCGGAGGGTAAACAACATGCCGGCTCTCCCAAACTACTTTCACCTTGGCAAGCGGTCGCCATTGTCTATGTTTCAGAGGTTGCTGGATATGATATCTGCAGTAACTGCAGTGACTCCCTTGGGCGTACAGAGCTCAGCCCCTCCAGCGATAGCTTAACTCTTTTTACCTCCAACCCAAGTGGGACAGGAGGAGGAGAATCACAGTGACGAGGGCGTGACGAGGGCCATCCTCTGCTGGAACAGGACTCCTCTGACCCAGCATATTCCCCTGTGGGAAATTCCATCCATGAGGTCATTAGTGACCACAGATGCCTCTCTGATGGGATGGGTGCGCTGTCAGTGAGGGCAAAATGGTAAATGGCCTGTAGGAGCCGCCTTGGTCCTCGGAGCACATCACTGTCTTAGAGCTGCAGGCTGTACACCTCGATTTCATAGCTCTCCCCCTCCAGGGTCAGCTCTTAGCGGTACAGAGATCTACAGATTTCCCCACATTGGCCGGGGAGGCGTTGGTTTGTGGAACTTCTCAGTCTGATGAGAGGTTTCTCTTGGCAGTTACCCAGCCAAGCAGATGGTCAGGCAGGTTTGGCATCCAAAACCCCTTACACTGCAGCTATGGGTATGTCCGCTAATGAGTCCATCCCTCAGGACCTACAGTACATGAAGCTGTCCAAGAGACTTTAAATAACACAAGTGCACCATCTATGTGCGCAAATTATGCCAATAGGTGGAACATGTTCTCCTCCTAGTGTTCAAACATTTTAATTACATACCGTGTCAAACAGTGATGAGTGCAAGAGAGCAGAGGACACAGGTGTCTCTGTGACTGAACTCAACTTTCCTATCTCAATCCTCAAACTGTGAATCAGGTGATTGAGGTAGTAGCACTCCATCCCTCTCTGTGGCCACTTCCAGGGCTGTTCTGAAGGGGATCTCCTTAGTGCATATATGTGCCTATAGGTCCACACTGTGCATCTTTGCTAAGTTTTACAGTCAATGTGGCATTCGAGGTAAAGGTGATGGTCAAAGTGAGGTTATGCATAAAACTGTGGATCTATAAGTCTGAACAATGACTGTCACTATCTCTTGTCGCTCAGAAGGAGCTGACATCCAGCAAATAGGTCGTAGAAAAAACACTTTATAGTTAGTCAAGTCCTGCCTCCAAGGGTCATGGGCGTAACTATTTTGAAATTTGAGGTGTTTCTCAATATGCATTCTTGTGCGATCTTGTGTCCTCCATGATGCATTTTACATATCTACCAGCTAAAGTGTGATTCCAAAACAAAAGAATGCTGAGGACAAAAAAGCTACAATATTTGGTAGATTAATGGACAACAATTTATTGTTGAGTTCAGAAACACACGGGAAAGCCATCATCCTGTTACATGTAACCGCAATTTCAACAAGGTTCAAAACCTCATGACAAAATGAACAAAACACATTCTTTCAATGACAAAAGTAGCTCAGTATTTGGTACAGCAGATAAGTGACATCTTACTGATAACGTCACATCACTTGTACTGCGCTGACCATTTGCTCAGCGGTCGCCTCAACATTTACCACAGTTTACATCCATCACAATCACAGGGGGTGACTGGCTGTGTCCAACCAACTTAAGTGTGAGCAAAACAAATCTATTCATACACAATCTTGAACATGGGATGAGAAACACACTGTGATAGTCATTTTCAGAAGCCTCTTTAAATGAAGGTGCCCTCGTCTTGTTTGCTTATTATTGCTTGGATGACCGTACGTCAGAGTGCTCATTAATAAAAGGCGATACCCTGCTTTGAATCGTTCGTATATAGGTAACTGAGCTGAAGAGGTTGGTTAAACTCACTCTTATCGTAGAATTATTATTCTGTGTCCAATTCAAGAGCACACATTTGAATCATCTTGATCACCAATACTGCTGTCTATCATGCTGGCCTTCACAGGACTCGTGGGTTCAAGATTCACACCAAAAGGAAGCTGTATTCTTTAATAGCATAAATGACACCTGTAATATAAAGTATAACTTCTGTTTTGTGGTAAATAAACTCGTCACCGGTATGCACTGATACAAAAGCCTGTATCACTAAAATACTATCAAAATATGTTGCCAGTTCTTTGTGTTTACTATGCTGACATTTAGCAGCACCTTTTCATGATCAAGTTACAGTACTGTATGTATATCAATACCAAATGTATTTGAGGGGACGGATATACAGGTTCGTCTGATTTACAGTACAGTCTTTAGAGCCACAGTTACCCTGCCATACCATGCATAGTGCACAGATCAATGCCCACTGGTTTCAAATTTAAAAAATGCATGTTCATAGCATCATCAGGGCATTGTGAAGTGTGGTGATGTCACAAGTACATGTCAAACTACTTGAATGTGAGTAATACTATTCAGGAGAGTAGATAAGTGTGTGTTTAGGTGACCCATAGCAATCTGATTAACATTTTGCTTTGTTATTTATCAAATCCAATGGAAGTTTAATTGAATTATATAATTGGATCATTATTATTATTAAATATTAATTCAGAGTGATGTTATTTTTTTATCCAAGTGTAAATGTGCGTGGCCCCTGTTCAACTTACATTATAACAAAGTCATGTCACACCACTGGTAATTTGACAAGTATAGTTGGGAATTTCAAGTAAGAGAAACAGTATTTCTGAGAAAACTCAGGAAAAACTGCTAATTAAATATTGATCAACCCATGGAATACTTTATCAGAACAAACATCTAGTAGAATCAAGTATTAAATTTGACAAATCTTCCCCTTACCTTGTTGTGTAATATGAAGTATGACAAACAATTGGCAATTAATTCTATTTCATTATTGGAGTAACATGCTTAAATGTCTTTCGCATGTTTGTGAATGTGAAAAACACTACCACCAGTATACTACTCATGGTAAAGTAACCATTAAATGAGATGATCTCATCAAAAGGCTTGTATGTGCTGAATGGCTCACTGAAGGGAGGGGGAGGCACAACTAAAATCCTCCGAATACACAAGTTAATGAGGAGAATTGTTACTGGCTATGACATTGTTAGCTATTATATTTGGATGTGTAAAACACTTAAAATGGAAAAATAAAGGAGCCTGTCCACTAGAATGTCGTACAGTGGTTTTGAATGGCTTTCAACGTATTGTAAAAAGCCATGCTTTCATCAAGAGCACAGCTTGAGTCATTGCAACTTCCCTTCCTGGGGTCACTGAGGCACTACCTCCTTCAATGAGGCCAGGGCTGAGTGGATGCGAACGTGGAGCCTGTTCTCAAAGTCGTAGCCTGTAAAATCCTCCTAAAACGGAAAAAAAAATGCATTTTTATTCAAAACTCCCAATTGTTAAGGACATTTAATTTAATCAATGATCGCTTGTAGCATGTGCAATGTATTTCTGTGTGGAAAATAAAAGAAGTATGATGTGCATATTACATGAGCACCATTTAAATATGTTACCTTTGCTTGAAGAAGCAATGATCTCCCCTTTCCCACTGTCTGGATTGACATACAAACAAAAAGACTGGGTTAAACTTCAGTATGTGTTCACATCCTCTTTGCTTTATAAGTCAGTCACAAAAACCCAATAACATGCGACAGACTCACCTCTGGTTTTGCGAGGAGTACACATCCCAGCTCATAGAAGGAGTACGGCTGCACATACGAGTTGATCTGCCGTCCATACTCATCTCTAGCAGCCAGCTGGAACGACTGGATCACAAGTGGATCAAGATTAGTACTTGATATTATATTTTAGCCTTAACATATAACATTACCATTGTTTGTATGCATTGTGCATAGTAATTCATAATCAGTGTAGAGTCATACCTGGAGAGCATCTTTAGTATTTCCATGACATTTGTGAATGGCACCAAGAAGGAGATGTTTCAGGCCTCGGCATGAAGCCTCATCTAAACTCTGTAACACTGAACAGACACAAGAGGAAAACATAATACATGAACTGAAACCTAGAAAACTGCTACAGCTACGGTGGTTATGTTGGTGTAAATCTTGTGGGTTACACTTACCCTGATTCATCATCTGCAGCTTAGAGGAGGAGCAGTTTGGAAGTGCTTTCCACAGGTACAGCACTTCAATTACACCGAGAATGCACAGCTCTCTGGTGGGTGAGATCTTTCTCAGTCTCTCAGCCTGCAGATAGGAATCAAACAGAGAAGGAAAAGTTTTGTGACACACTGTCATGAATGTCAAAAAAGGCAAAATCTTCAGCAAAATATAACCCACCCTTTTGAGGGCAAACTGCTCTATCTGGTTGTTCTTCCTTTTGAATAGCTTCTGTACATCTTTGAAAACGCCACTCGCTCCATCCAGGTCACCTGAAGCGCCCTGACACACTGAGAAAAAGGAAAAACAGGACTGTTTAGAATATACAAAAGAAACTTCCCGGCAGTTTAAGTGTTGGTCAGGGTGTGACAGGCTCACCTCCGGTCAAGTAGGCATAGTAGCACTGTGACCAACGCGACTCGTTCTTCAGCCTCTCAAATGACCGGTATGCATCTCCAAAGTTCATCTCTATCATACTACACCAACCTGAGACAAAGACAAGCAGATAAAGACAGAATGAAATCAATTCCTCACTGTGAGCCCAGTGCCAGTATGTCAAGACAAACCTAATGAGAAAACACGTACCAATCTCATAGAGACACACATGCTGGATCTCTCTTTGGTCTGATGCAAGCTCTAATGCATCATGGAAAGAGGCCAAAGCACTGTTGATATGGCACTGGGGATAGAGGAGAGAGCACACGAACAAACAGGTAACGATAATTATCTTATAGACACACACTACAAGCGCATGTTGAATGAGAGAGTTAGATAAGTAGATGGCCCATCAAATGGTGGCGAACTCATGAATTGTCAGGCATGCGTATTAAATGAGCTTGAACAGGAACTAATGTGCTTGCTGATGGAAGTTAAGCCTATTCCACATTTCAGATCCAGGTCTATTTCTTTGACAAATGCTTATTAACATTCCAAATGCAAGCAAACCATTTACAGTTTCAACCCACTTCTTAAAGTAATGTTTAACTGTCACTTATCATCACTTAACCCACCAGCTGTACCTACCTCTAGCCTTTGAACCCGTCCTTTAAAGAACATGAAGAGGGAGGAGTTGGGGTAAACCACCGACTTTCTCTGTAGGATGGCTTTGGCTTCCAGCAGACCTGCGTGTGTGTCTGAGCCATCCAGAGCAAAGAAAGGCAGCACTACTGTGTGGTACCACAGGAGGGCCAACCTGAGCAACAAAACAAGACTGCTGTGATGCACACGTCCAAATGGGCTTAATCTGAAATAAACTGTAAGTTTATGGGAAGTAAATTTGCAGTTCCTAATTTGGCAGCATAGTTCACTTTCATATATAGTGATGGCAAAACAGGCCAGAAGCAGCTAGGTCTTTGCTTCACAAGGCGATGTCAAAATAAGCGTGGATCATATGTTATTTTGAACACAGCAAGAGGATTACCAGAGCTAGTTCTCTGCTGAGGATTTGGGGAAAGTAATTGTAATGTAGTCCATAGTTCCACAGGGTCTAGTGTTTAAGATTCTTGGTTTTCACCCAGGTGACCTAAAGGTTAGACTCCCGGTATAGGAACTACTGTTTACCCAATTTTCCCACGAGATCCATAAAGTCTTTTCTTATATTAACTATTGTTATATAGCTATATAGCTTATCATACAAAACAACAGGACACATCACCCCAAATCAAATTAATAACACAAATTTTACTGAAGAAAGTCTTTTTTGCACTCTATTCCAATGTTTTTGACCCTTAAATGACCTGAGTAACACAACAAACTCATCTCTCTATCTCTCTCTCTCTCTCTCTCTCTCTCTCTCTGTCTCTCTCTCTCTCTCTCTCTCTCTCTCTTTCTCAGAAGTGATACAACCCAGGCCTACTCACGTAGCTAGGGGGGCCTTCATGTCCTTACTCTCACTTGCATACATCAGGGAGGACAAGCCCTGGAGACGGTCGCCAGGGAAACCGAGCAGGTTGATAATCTTGAGCAGGTGCGGTGGTACCATGGAGATGCACAGGTGGAACAGGCCGTAACCGAAGCTGACGGAGCCCTTGAGCCGGTCCAGGGCCTCGGCCGTCACGCCGTTCTCCACTGGTGCGTTGTGGTTGGCGTTGTCAGTGGAGAGCGACTCCTGGTGGACGGAGGATCTCCTCTGACACGCCTCCTGCAGCTGGCTGATGTCACTGTGGCACTTGTTGTACATTTTCCAGGCCTTACGAAGGATCCAGCCTCCTTTGATATATGCTGTTGGTGGAAATAGAGTGGGGTACTTTTAATTAGGTGCTGCAAAAGCTTGTCAATCATCAAAATAATTATAGTGGTGGAAGTTACACAATCAAACAAGAGGCACTTAAGCTGCCTAATGTCCCGCAGTAATCACCATGATATATTAAACGTAACCAGTTAAGCTATTGAGACCATTAATTAAGTGAATTAATGCATTGCAATGCAAGTCAACATACTTTTTCCACATAACACATAGGCAGTATTAATATGAACTCTGTATCTTAAAGCACTGAGGAGTTATAGTAGTTTCAAGAAAATCAGTTTTTCCTCATTAATATGCAAATCTATGCAGCAAGGTCCTCCAAAATGTAATCGGATCATCTACTCTATAGGGGGAACCTGTGGTGTAAATATTAAGTTCATGTATGTACGCTATCATGTATTGTTCTTGAGTTATTGTGTTCACAAGAATGCGTCTACACACAGATGCCGCCATGATGACGTAATGTCCTGCGTACCATGTAGCATGGTGGCCAGACGTAAAAATTCACACTAATTCACACCATTAACCAAACTAAAGCATTCATTGAGTTTGTCTAGTGGGTTAAACCTGATTACCTGAGAGTTCTTGCTTGACGAAGGAGAGCACAGCGAGGTAGACCTGACAGTCGGCAACAATAATCTGTCTCTGCAGCCGGTCGACAACCACAACCCCCGACCTCTGGGAGTCCATCTGACATATGACAGACACACACACACACACACACACACACACACACATTCAGAGAGCATTATAAACACACAGTCTGACACTAGAGCGTTTCCCCAGTGGCCAGCAGCCAAAATGATCATGGATTTCCCTGGAAGACATCACTGCTAAATGGACCCCACACTCCTCACTCTATTCCTTGATTACATTTCAGAGAGCTAGTAATTAAATTTTAGGGTGGGTTTGGCATGATCTCACTGCGGCCAACAACATTAGGCCTGACGCTGAGGTTCTAAACATCGTTATCTGAATTGTATTCGGGCTGTGATGTTGGGAGATACAGTCAGCAAGGTTGGGGCGCTGTTTATCCAGTGGCAATGGAGCAAAAAGAACACTGTTCATATACTGTACATTTGTAAAATATGAATCATATGAAAAGTGGTGGCCTAACCCTAAGTACTAAGTATTTACCATGTAAAAACATTTTAAGAGTGTTAGGGTTAGGGTTGGTACTTTGCAGTAATTGCAGCTGTAACTAAGTGGGTAAATAATTAGAAACAGGTGAATTACTTAGAAAAAATCTCTAGTATTACTCATCAGTTCAAGTAACTATATTGCAGTTGTCAAAGTTTAGGATGGTAACACTCACTACCAAAATAAACTAAACTAAACCAGATGGCATCTGCATGTAGTAATGTCAATAAAAGACTGTAGGATTTTGGGTAATTTAAAGCAAAAAGAAAAAAAGGATAATAAAATATGGATCTGCAACTGGATAACCTTTGGGTCACAAGAACATCAAACTTGTTTTTGCTGTATTAACATAATATTTAGCCTCTGGTTTGTCTTCAGTTCTATGGATATTTTCACCGCACCATTCACAGAACGGTTTAAGTCCTCAGCAGCCCCATCTGAAGTCTCTGGCAACAAATCTGAGGTAAATCCAATCATAACATTTCAACTGGCCAAAATGTAGCCATGATTCTTTCCTTTCAAAGTTGCTGCTGCTGAGTATCATGTTGTGTTAAGCGATCTATCTGGAGTGTATTGTATTGGCAGTAAGCTCAGGTGAATTCCTGCCCCTCCTCTTCATCACTGACGCTGTAGTAGAAGAGATTCAGCTGTGGACAAGTTTCTTTACTGAGTGGCGATGATGTGGTCTAAATCAATTTAATGCCAACCTAACTATAGATTAAGTAATATGTCAGCTATAGGACATGTGCTGTTTACATAAAAAGGAGTATGCTTTCCTGTATTAGTATTTCCTATATAGTATTTTTTGTATAAACTTTGATGTTTGACTTTATTGTTCCGATTTTTCTCTTGGGGAGAAGATTAGTTTGAAAAGCTGAAAAGAATAATACGTTGGTTTGTATATTTGCAATGAATGGTTTAGAAGACGCTCATAGCTGAATTTGTGGTGTTGCACTGTAGCATGAAAATAACCATTATGAAAATGACATTACAGGCAGCAGTGGAATTGATTCCATTTCTCTTTTATATGATAAGATCATTCATAACTTTTGAACTATATATAGCAGAAGCACGTGGTTTGGATTATTGTTTTATAAATTAAATCCTCTATCGTGTAAAAATGTTTCATTGACCCTTGAGTGACATGAGGAATATGTAGGCGGACGGGATGCCCATATTGGTTGTTGGATTAAAGTGGGCTAAATCCTTTCATGGGGATGTAACATTGCTGTAGTTGGCCTTGAATCTTAGCAGTAACATTAGTTGTTAGGTTATAATAGTGAGCTTTTATGTTTGATTTAATATATTTAATATGATTTTCGTTTGTTATATTTTCTTAGCATGTATTTATCTGGTTTACCTAGTCTTTTTCTGGTAAACATGTAGTGCTAAGGGTGACAGTAAGGAAGGGTTACCTGAAAAGTGTTGACAGAATAAATGACAAATCTATCCAATGTGTGAATTGATATTATCAGTATCACTTGATTTTCATTAAAGTCCTGCTCAACTAATGCCAGCTTTTTAAAACACAGTTTAGAAGTAATTGTCTGGGTATCTGTCTTGTTACCCCTTCTTACAATAGTCAATACAACAATACCCTCTGACTTGTTTTGACAATAGTTCTCACTCACACTCTTCTTAATCTTGTTTCTGATTGTCTCGATGACGCCGGCGCTGTCACTTTCACACAGCTTCTCAGTGGTCCTCAGGTCGTCGCAGGCCGTCTGCATCTTCTCCTCCTCAAACGTCATCATGGCATTCTGCAGTGCAACACAGTAAACAGCCATAAAAATACTGGTCTGCTTTTATTCAAGGAAGCATTTGGAAAATAAACATAACCAAAAAAGCCATAAATGAAAAATGTATGTACTAGCTTCAGTGAAAAGATAAAAAAACACTATTGCTTTGATGTATCACAAAGGTGCATTATTGTTTTGTGGTTAAATTGTGTTTTACAGACCAGATTAATGCTTGAGCAGGCTTACAAAATAAAATGTGTTGTAATAGGCGTGAAGGAGGATTGCATAATGGTCTTAAAAAGCACGGCCTTGACAAAGGGCCCTTTCTCTATAAGAATGAATGGAGGAACCCAGCGACATCTGTATTGCCTCTGTCTGTGTATCGTATGAAAAATACATACAGCTTTTCTAAGAATCTTTCACCCAGTATACAGTATGTCTATATGGAGACGGAAATAGGCCACCCAGCTGACAGTCAAACAGTCTTTGTTCAGTTGTTGTTGTTGAAACTTTTTCTTTGAGATCATCTTTAACTGGGGAGAGAATAATCCTAAATAGATTAGGGAGGAAATACCAAAAATAAAAAACATATTTAGCACAATGATTTTTGTGGTTTCACATTGCACTGTATGAATTATTTTACTGTATAACTGTGGCATGCTCTCCGTATGCATGTGCGTTATTAAACTACTGAATCACACGCATGTATGACTGCTGCCTTCATGGTCAGATCTCACGACCCCCGCTGCCTTCAGGGCAGTTCTGCATGCGGGGACAGAGGATGACATCATCTGTGGCCTCATGGTGCATCAGAGTAAAGGGTCAGTGACAGCGGCTGTGTGACCATGTGGTGGAAAATCTCTCTCTCCCATCAGCGACCGACACATCACTACAGCAATGTGTCTCTCTGCAACAACAGTGTTACTTTTGAGATGAAGATGCATCCATTATGGTAACGGATTGAAAAGCAAGGGAGTGGACACCAGTGGTGACGATGACGCAATCAATATGGCAAATAGGGTTATTTCAAGTCTTCTCACTCAACTCAGTCAAGGCAGTCCATGATGATGCGATGCCTTTGACAAATTACATAGCATACTAACACTTTAAGGTTGTGTAATATGCCCTCTAGCTCTCTTTTACATGCTTTCTTTCTCACACCATATTCTCCTCTTTCATTTCAATATCTGTTAAGGACATTAAGTAAATTAAAGAACATTCAGAGAAAAGTGAAGCAACCTGGAGGTTTCAACAAATACCTGCAAAAAAGTTTCCCTAGCACAACAGACGAGTGTGCTTATGGGAATAAAATCCATGTACTATGACTGCATGGGTTTCAATCTAACTCACCTAACCCTATAGATAGATAGATAGATAGATACACACACACACACACACACACACACACACACTGCCTTACCTTAATGCTTTGGCAATATTGTTCTAAACTTTCATGCCAATAAAGCCTATTGAACTGAACTGAATTGAATTGAATTGAATAGATAGATAGATAGATAGATAGATAGATAGATAGATAGATAGATAGATAGATAGATAACACTAATAGAAAATAAAAACATATATATTTGTCCCCCTGCACAGTCACACAACCTATTAACATATCAACATATGACACAGTAATCACAGTAAACATCTATACAATAATAATAATAATAACTAAATTGTATTATCTTAAAAACTGCTGTCGGCCTGCCAACTCTCCTTTGAAGAAACTCTACACTGCAGACGCTCATTAATCTGAGGCAGTGTTTGGATGACTGAAAAACATTGAAATATCAGGGGAAAGCTCATTTAGAAATATGAAATATTCATGCCTTCCAAAATGTGTGGTATGGCCAATTCTGAACTGAAATAACTCCAACACAAGGACTTCCAAACAACAGCGCACATTCAATAGAGTGTATTTGTAAATAGCATATTTACTGTCTGTACACATAATTTCGGGTCTCTGCAGTTAATATAAACTAGGTTAGTTTATATTAACAGTGAGGATACAGTGAGGATTATCTAGTATATTGCTATTCCTCTTTTACTTCAGTATCTGTTTAAATTGTTACTGCTGCAGCGCATGTACACAGTAGTAGACAATACAATCTTTTTTCATTTATCCCCATACAGGAGGAAACTCACCAGGAAACTGACAAAACTGGCCCCAAAGCTCATCAGTGGGCTGTGAGTCCTACAGAGAGAGAACAGAAACGAGGAAACATGATGGGAGCAACAGAGCGGAGAATTAGAGAAAAACAAAATAATTACACACTAAGCAAGTGAAATGGCAATAAAACTCCAAATATCCATTTCCTAGAGTTTTGGCTCTACTAAAAGAGTATTTTCTCTGCCTGAGGCCTATCAGAGGAACTTCCAGCCTAATCCTCTGTCTCAGCACCCAGAGTCCCATGGAGGGTGAACGTCTTGCTTAATTTGGGAGCTAAAATTAGCCCTGAAGGTGGTAATTTCTCCTCCTGGCACAAATAGAGCTTGATTACTGGGAGTCCTTCAAGCCTTCCATTCACAGTCACAGGCACCCATTCAGCTTGTCATGAGGGATGTCAGGGGTGTGACTGGTTGCCTAATTGTCACCCATTTGATAGTGAGGGGAATAATGAGACGACACAAACTGCAAATGTCTGAATGAAATAGTGTTAGATGATCAATATATGTGTATAATCTACACCCTGGTCGCCTGCTTAGCATATAGGTGCATGGATGTGAATGGTGCGTATTGCACTGGGCTCCTGTTGAGCCTCTCAGACACATATCATAACCTCTCTGAAATATCATCTCTCTGCTAGAAACTGATATCTGAGGTGTTCTCTGTCAAACCTGCCAAATGGGAGGCTGCCAGGGAATCACAGGTGAGACTGACACCTAGAGGTTACTGAGACTCACTAGGAAGTAACTGATACAGGCCGGTACAGGTATCAGGACAAGGTCTTGTACACAGATTTCAGCAGTTATCTTGCACATGAGAAACACAATTCTAAGCTTAATCACTTTATTGAAATAGTCCCTGAATCAGTCCAAATAATTCTATAATTATTTGAATTAGAATAGAGCCATGGGTTAACTATAGTCTATGCTAGCTAATTAAAGTCTACTTGTACAGTAAAAGGCTATTTTGTAATTGTACTCAATAACTCAATGTTTTAGACTTCATTTGACTGTGTTTAATTAAATAGCCACACAGATTTTGCTTAGAAAATCCTCTTATTCGTGCTCATGTAATAGGCTTATACTTATCCCAAGAGGATGCAACAGATTATGTCCAGTGATGATGAAAGATGAAAAATCATCTTACCTGTATCTTCTGAACAGCTCGTCGCTTTCCTTGAAGCCGTTGTTGAGCAGCATGTTAATGCCTTGGAGAGCCAGCTCAGCATCATCTATGCGCTCTGCCTTCTCCTCTACCTGCTTCTGCTGCTGGGACTGCTCGGGGCCCGCCATTGTTTATACAGCTTATTGGCTGTTTGGTTAAATCAGTGCAATGGAGAACAAAATATGATCCTATTTCTTCTCTAAAACAAACCCGCATTGGTTTATGTCGCCTGTAGAAGACAGATTAAAACAGAGACGCGCCCTGGTCGGCAAAAAAAATTGTGCAGCAATCACAGACTCCAGACGTCTGAGCACCTTACAGGCCACCGGCTGCCCAGACGGGCTCAGTTAGGCTGCACTCCAACGATTTACAATTATCATTTTACCTGCCAACTGCAGACTTCTGTGCGTTAAATCATATGTCACTGCAGCGTCCTTTATGGTTCATCAGATTAGCCATTCGTCAGTTTTTTCCCCCAGCTTCTCTCGGCGTTGCTGCGTCCGATGAATTACATAACAAGAAGCCAGGCTGCTCTGCTTCTCCGCCAGTCCCACGTAATACTCGTCAAACGGCCTGTCGTCATAACGCACAGCGCATCTCCGGGAGGCATTAAAGATGAGGACCGCTGAGATGAACCTGCATCCTATGCAGTCCGTGTGCAAACGCAGCTTCCCCCGACTGCCTCCCTCCGCACCCACAGGCTCAGCCCTCTCCTCCAGGCGTCAGCCAATAAACACACTCATCACTCTGAGCGGCCTCGTGCGGTCACATTGTGTTCACACCGGGCTCATGAAAGGCAGGTAAAGAGGATCAAGAGAAAGCTCGAGCTTAATTGATCGTATTTGAAATGATCTAATAGGTGCTTATCACCTATCTGTGGGCTTGTATGTCATGACGTGGCATGATGGTGCTGTCTTATCCTGGCAAGTGAGGCACGTGGTCAGGATGGATGGATCCCCCAGTCTGCCACTAAAACACAACAAGAAATTCCAAGAAATTCTCCAGTATTGTCCTATGAGCCAAGCTATTTGATGTGAATAAGGGTGGAAATAAAAATAAATCCAACTGATAAAAAATAGACAGGTGTATTCTAAATGCACTCTGCTGTTCATTCTGCTCTGCATAGTGTGGATAAGAGAAGTAAGGCCAGATATGCATTAGACACACATTAGTGCACCCTCTATGAATAAATGATAGATGACAGACCCGGGGGTCCGGGCTTTGTGTGAGACAAACCACAGTGAAGCAGCCTGTTTCTACACACTGAGAGCCATCGCAGTCCCACAATGATTAGGTGGTGCTGGTGACTTTTGAACAGTGGTTTCTGTATTTATGTTATACAGATATGGATCAAACAGTTTTTGCAAATATTTTTAGAATTTGTTTCAGGCACCAGATGGGAGGTGTCTATTTCATCAGAAGAACTCAGGTAGCCTACTGTCATTTCGGTTGTTGACTACAGAAAACTACATTAAATTGACTTTCCTGTGATTGTCTCAGCACTACTCAGTATATTGTCATGTGGCAAACTACACTCATCTGGTACTCCAAAGGCGTTGAAACAAACACTAATACTTTTTGACCCAGGTCTGATACTGTGCCTATGAAGTGAAGGGTCTAATACAAACAAATAGGAGTTGTGCAGTTGTGTTCTGCAAAACATGGGAGTGAAATGTATCACGTAAGATCAAATCATATCTAACTAATTATGTTAAAGGGGATTTATCTTCTAGAGACTCTCAGAAGACAATTGAAAAAAAAAAACTAGAATCATCAGATAATTTCCAAACAGCAATTCAAACCCAAGCTCATCCAATGTGATGTATGCTTTATTACAGTAACACAAAAAAGTTCTCAAACAACTAATTTACTCATTTACTGTATTTACTGTTATTTCCTTCTATCTCTGGACAATAGACAACAGGCAAACAGACTGACAAAGTAGTTCAGAGAATTAGTTAATTTGGTGTGTGACTCATTGATCACATCTCCTTAGTCTGCAGGGCATTTATTGACGCTCACAGGGCCGACCACACTGGACGCTGCTTCAAAGTCAACCGGCCTCCCATTCACTCTCACGTTCCGCAAGCAGCCGACAAACCATGAGGACACAGGGACGCTGTTTCTCTTAGTTGTCCCTGCATGGAGGAGAGGAAAGGAGAAACAGAAGAATGAGATGCTGGGAAGGTTTTTCCATAAATGTTGATACTCAATGAAAGGTTTGATGGATTTACCAGAGATGCCTCCAATGTAAAGAGAATCCAGTGTCGTTGAGTACGAAGCAGACGAGGAGGAACCTGCTTTCTGCTCAGAGACGGAGTCCACCACTAGTTTGATAACTTTGTGCTGTTTGGACACTGAGGGACAAATCAGAGCGGTATTAAGAGGAAATTTTAAAATTGATAACCACACAGGTATGAAATAGTCTGTATACTGCTGCTAGGGTGAGAAGTCGTACCTGTAACCGCATGAAAGTTGCCGTCGCACAGGTTTTGATGAGGAATCACTGAGACACTGACAGCACCGCTACCATCATTCACGTTGACACCAACCTAGAAAGTCAGATAGCAATGTGTACAAGCAGTCATTGTGATTGTCTTTTGAGTCATTGTCTCCACACACATGACCCACATTCATCATTTCCAAAAGTTTCGAGGTTTTACCTTGTTGTCCCTTAAGAACACATTCAGGCTGGTCTTGTGGCTTTGGACGTGGAAGAGAAGGCCTGTCAGATGCTGCGGCCGCAGCTCAAAGGCCAACTCAAAACGAGAGCCTACAGTGAAGTACTTATCTAAAACACAAATATTTATCAGATTTGAGGTCAATGTTTTGTTGCAACAAGCATACACTGACAAAATAGAAATAATGCAATACGTTGGGATCTATGAAATAAAACACTGTCAAACCTAAGACGATGTGACCACCGTTCCCCCCAAAGTACGTCCCAATCTCTGAGAGTCTGTCAAGGCAGGGTGAAACTCCACGACTGGCCACTGGTTCCCCAACTAATACCTCATTCAGTTTGAAATCCCGTATACAGCCAATAACACTTTCCTTGGGAATGAGGTGTCCCTGAGAGAGGCATTTTAGATTTTAGTGTAAGTTACAACAGCAACAATAACACAGGAGAGGAGAGGAGAGGAGAGGAGAGGAGAGGAGAGGAGAGGAGAGGAGAGGAGAGGAAATTGAATTGCTCCCTATGGGGAAACTGTCTTAAATGTACATGATGTGCTTACTTATTTGGCCAGGATCAATTCAGTAAAAATAGACTAGAAACAAACAAATGTGCAGGCAAATGTGTGACATGGGTGTAAAAAATAACCGTGAGGTAAGATACACACATTTGAGGTTTTGTGTTTAGGAACTCCTCCCAAATATACAGGATTGTGCAGATCTAAAGACGATCCCTCATCGTTAGACAAGACACCGTCAGTCACGCGGATTCCATCAACAAGCAGATGGAAAGTGTTTCTCTCCACACTGAACACAACCTGCGCATACAGACAGATTATCTGTCAGACAAGCAAATTGATTCAAAACAAATCACTCAGCTACAGGCTTCAGCTAAACAAATTTACAGTAAGGTCAGGATCACTGCTGTGTTTGAAGAGATATAAATCAACATGCTGGAAATTGAATTATCTGCGGCCTATAGGAGACTGAAAAGATACAGAAATGATTAGGCAAGACATATGCTGCCTGTATATGCACTCTGAATTGTAATCACTCTGTGCCAGTTTCCATCGTTGCTCTTCTTCTTATGCTGGATGATTCTGTTTTGCCCAAGTGACAGCTTGATCTTGCCGTTGGCCATAAACAGAGCCAGCAGGGAAATGTCTCCTTTCCCCGAGACGTGGAGCAGCAGTCCTTTAGACGACATGGTTCTGACTTCAAGTGAGAAGTGAGGCCTGAGACGCACAAGAGGAGGGAGAACAACACAGAAGTTCAATTGGATTTCTCTGATTTCTTACAAATGAACAAATTAATGAATGGAAAAACAGAAATGATGAATGTTTCATTAGACACCATACACGGAAAGTGAGGATGACATGCAACAAATGATTCAAATCCACAATATCACAAGTATTTGGCATATGATACCCCAATTGTTGAGTCCACAAAGAAACCCCACAATTGATTCATAGGACAGAGCAAAATAGACAACAACCATATGATAATTTCCACAGATGCAAGAACTTCCAATGTATTTCAGTGTTTACACATGGCTAATATTACCTGTAATTGACGTCTTCAGGAGGGATGTTGTAACTGAGCCAGCTGTGCGGCTCGGACAGCCGGTATTGTCCATGTTGTGCCGGATGTCGTCTACACTGACTGGCTTTGGTGGCACTCTGAGCCCGAATCTGAAACACAGCAGAGACAGACCTGTGTTATTATCTAATTATAAAATAATAACAGAATATGGAACAAAATAATATCATTGGGTTCAATGTATCTGGACTACTTGTGATTATAAGCTGATGAAATTCAAGGATTTGTTTCAATAGTGTGGGAAGAGTGTATTCTTGTGCTCACAGTTTTGTGTCTCTGGGGCCTTTGCAGAAGGGGTGCTGGCAGAGTCATGGCTTGTGAAGAGGGATTAAGACGACACATGCCAAGGACTACATCTCCCGTTTGTGACAATGAGCTTAGATCAGCAGGTAAAAAGCTCGGGTCAAGCCTGTGTTAGATTAAAGATTTTTAGAAAAAAACATAATTATATGAGAAAAGGCTATTTTAAGAAGTCAAACAACATTAATATTACATCTGTGCCATTTCAAAATAATGTAAAGTAGCTTTCTAATGTTGACCAACCTCCTTGTATAAAGGTTAGCAATGCAGCCTTTGAATTTCTCTCTTCCCAAAGTTAGCTCCGAGGGCTTGAGTGTCTGTCCCTGACCCACATTTACATTATCAACGCTCATCTCCAACCTGAGGAAACCATAAGAGGGTTAGTAATGTGATGTATTGAAGAAAATATTGCACATCCTAGCAGTGTCTGATTCATTACATAAGAGTTAGCGGAACATTTTATTTGGAGTTACAAATGTCAAAAAAAAGAGACACGTCTTACCCTGAGGGGCTCCTCACTGCTGACAAGTAATGCCAGCTTCCATCACTGTACATTTTGGGCGACTTCAATGTATAATTGTCACAATTAAATACTACATGGCCATCAACCAAAGACAGCTGGATGTCGTGGACAGAGGTAGAGTCCTGAGGAGGGTAGGAAATTATGAATATAATCACTTAATCCAGGAATTCATATATCATGTCACACTTCTTTTTGAAAAATCATCTTGCTCTTGCTCTTTAGCCAGTGATTATCATTTGAATCTGGACCTGAGACACGCAGAGTTTACCTGATAGGTGCTCCGGAGAAGAGCTCCATGTTTCTCTGAGGTCCTGAACCCCAGAGAGACCATGACCGGCAGCTTGTCCCAGACACCCAGAGTGTTCACAGACACAACTGAATCATACGTAGCTTTACGAACACCCTGTAATACGCATGAAACATTAACAATCAGGGCTGGCTCTAAACTGCTGGAGGCCCTATAGGCAAAAGTCTTCTGTGGCGGTCCCCTTTTAAGACAAATCCTGCCCACCATCAAGCAACAAAGACTGAGTAAAACACACTGAATTCACTTATTACTTACTTTAACATGCAATAGTTTGAAAATAATGAATATACAGTATAAGATATTTTCAGTGTTCTATGTTCAGTCTAATATATGCAACTGCGAATAGTCATGAATCATGGTCGTTTCTTTTAGTTTACCAGCAGTGAGACTGGACATCTGACACTGACGCCGATGGTCCTGTGATACTCGACATATTGACCATTGGCTGTCAGGTGATCCACACATCCTCTCAGTGGTGGAGCTGTGATGTTATCTCTGGGATTCAAAGGCACAAATAGACAGATATAGTATAAAACATTTATTTGCTATGAATATTTGAATGCTGCATGTTTGATTAGCACATGTTTTATTACCTCTCCCTGATTTGTACTGGTAGACCTCCAATGTAATAACTTCTGTAGACTTCAGTTTTAATGAAGCCTGTGAGAGTGATTTGCTTCGGTCCATAGTGCACAGTAAAGTTGACATCCATGTCAATTATAAAATTCTTGTTCTGTGAAAGAAGACTATACAGTTTTTAAACGGAACAACAGACTGAATGCAAAACGCTTGCACCGAATGATGTCTAGGTTAATGTAACATGAAAGCAACAGTTTAGCTGTTAGATCATCTTACAAAGAGAGACACTTTTTCATCAGTCTGAACTTTGAGCTCTTCATTGGCTTGTTTTCTTTGCAGCACAAGATGGCCTCTCTCCATAAAGACACAGAAGTAAGAATCCTGTAAAAGATGAAAAAAAAATGGACATTAAAGTGTAGTACTGAAGATATATAAAGGCAGTGTTTACCGATTAATGTTGAACAGACACAATGTTCCACTATGCTGATTACATTTATGAGTATTTATATGTAATTACTAGCACAAGTGCTGCTTTATTTTGGTCAAATCCATTCAACTCAGTCAACTCATCGTACTTCATTTCCAATGTAGAATAACAAGGCATTTGTCTCTCGGCTGTTTGTGTGGAACTTGAACAGTCTTCTCCTTTTCTTCTCTGGGTTTTTTACGAGCGCCATGCGGTAACCAGTTCCCTCATAATAATCAGAAACCTCTGACTGGGGAATCCTGAAGAAATGAAATATGACAAAAGAAAAATTCAATTTGACAGTTTTTAGTCACAGCTAGTGTTTTGTTGTGTTGTAGAATATGCCATCACAATTATCCCGGGTGTGCTCTGAAACTATTTTGCATTCACTAACAACAGACTTCATGTCTTCCTCTGTAAAAGTAAAATATTTAAGCTTTTAATCCCATTTTACTGTTGCTTACTTCAGATGAGGCTGTTTTTCACTTATATTGACTGCCTGCTTGTAGTTGTACAGGCAAATAGGATTGTCATTGATAAAGGAGAGTTTCATGGCTCCTCGGTATTTGGGGTAGCGCAGCTCCACTGGAGGCTAGAAAAATGAAAAGAGGAGGAATCAAATGATAACGTATCATGAATGAATGATAATAAGAGGGTTTAAAGGGGCAAAAAGCACGATTTTTGCTTCCCCATAGCACAAAATGACCATAATTTATCTATTTAACTATTGTGGAAACTTGACTTTAGTGTTTGTGTGAATTACAGGACACCATCACTCAAGGGGACAGGATGAGTTTTTTGGGGGTGAGGGGGGGTTTGTGCCAAAGACTTGTGTATGAAGAGATAAGTTCTATCGATGTTGTTGAAATTCCTACTGATCGCCGATAGAGGTCCATAAAAGTCATGGTTTACACAATGCTGATCCTTCTACCAGTGTAAAAATAACATACATGCAGACATAATGAAATAATAGCGGTGAATGATTACCGTGAAGTCGTCAGGATATCCACCCACGTAGAACACCACCCTCTCTGGATCCAGATCCAGGAGACTGGTCACCGTGTTTGGAAGGCTACGCTTAGGAGAGAGGCTGATGGCCTTTGGGGATGTGACGTTCTGAGTGACGTTAACTTCAGCATCTTGGTAAACCCTGAAGGAATTGTTGGCACACAGAGATAATTACATGTTAATTCATCGATTAAATAAATTAATTGAAAAGGATATAATATGCATGGTACTTTCTCCACAGAAACTTTCTAGAGAACACGCTGAAGATGTAGTAAAGCAATTAAAATCCTTCATGTTGTCTTCCAAAAGGATAACATGGGAGCTACTGTACATGCAACATTTCCACCAACTAGACCTTCACTGATCGAGCTTTCCCCGGTGAGTACCTGTGGAAGACAACTCTGTCAAAATCTGTAGAATTCACATTGGTGGTTGCGGTTATTTGGCTGGTTTCCACCTCATGGACAACTCCACCCAGTTTGTACACACACACCAATACGTTGCTTCGAACAGCCATCCCAACGTAGTCTCCAGAAGGCTGGAAATGAGAGAGAGGAACAAGACAGATGAACTAATAGAGCACTGAATAGATATGTAAATAGATCACTGAATAATTATTCTATCTAAATCACACCCTCCAACAGGTATTTGACCTGTGTTAACGCTGCATTTCTACTCATGGAGGCCGCAGTCTTCTATTTATCTTCTACCTGCTACATTTCAGATAAGAGGCTGTGATGCCAGTCACTCACATCCTTGTTGCCCAGGTAGAGAACAAAGAGGTTGGCATCTTTGTGTTTGTCCTGGCGGCGCTTTCGCCTGCGGTCAGCCGTGGAAGGATTGTTTTGATGGCGATTGAGCATGAGGTCGACTGCTGTAAACGCTTTCACATCTTCAAGGTTGCTCGGTGGACGGAGCTCGATGTGACCCTTTCCGTTGAAAGTGGTGCCAATGGAAAGCTGTGGGAAGAAAGATGATATGTGTAAATATGCAATTATGAAAGAGATGTTTATTGTAGGTTTCTTTCTTTTTTGTTAATAAATCAAAGCTGGCATGTAAGTAGCAATAAAGTCAGATGGGATACTTTACCCTGTTGACAAAGTTTCTTGTCTCCTGTATCACATCCTTGATTCTCCTGATGCTTTCTGTCATATTGGCACTAGGGGGCATCTTCTTACTGAGATCCTCAATCTGTGTAAGGTTATCTCTCAACATAGGCAGTGTATTGTTCAAGCTCTTCACTGAAACGGTCATAGGAGACAAACAAAAAAGAAATCTCTGCTCAGTCAAACTAAAAATGAAAGGAACTTTTCATCTTGGATTTGTAAAACGCAGTTCAATGTGGTTCAAAAGTCAAAAGACAGAATACAATATAGTATAAGAAGTTGGCTGTTTTGTACCATCTGCCCTTCAATACTCACATGCCTGGTCTGCATCTCTCAAGATATCATCTATATTTGCACTGGCATTAGTAAAATGTATTCTGCCCACTTCTTGGCTGATATTCCTCAGTCTGTCTGTTACTTTACTGACAGTGTCATTAGAAGCGGAGGCAGCTGCCTTGGCAGAATTTATGAGGGCCGCTATATCATCTGAAATCAAAAGACAAAGACAAACATGTGAGCTAATATTATATGTTATGGATTTAAATGACCCAGAATCATTTCTTGTTTCCCCCAACCAATGTCAACAAGTTTAATTCAATTAATCCACCGACCTCTTTTGATCTTTTTGAGCTCATCACTGACTGCTAGCAGGTCCTTTCTCAGTAATTCTTCTTTCTCCTTTTGCTTAATAACACGGTCTTTGTGGGAGTCAACTTTATGTGACAGCACTGTATAGAAGAAGAATATAAACCTGAAATTGAAAACCTTCAAATTTTTTTGATGAATTAAAAATTACTATAATATATTTTGACTTGTTACAAATCATGATGTTTACACACTTTCAAAGTAGTTCTGAGTCTCCATGGCTTCTGTCAGTAAGCGGTTTGCATCATCTTTGAGTCCTGCAGCTCTGCTGACCAGACCTCCCTGCTCCACATCCTGATTCATAGTAATGGGAGAAATTTGACACAGATTACATTCAGAATTAGTGGATTTACAACAAGCATAACTATCAGGAGGCAAAACCTTTACCTTGAAGGCTAGGTCAGCAGCCACTTTGGATTGATTAGCTGCCATCTCTGCCTTTTCTATGGCATTTATAATGCTGTTATGGGCTCCACTGCCCACTACAGCACTAAGCAGGTCAGAGGAGCTATTGGTAGCATTATGCAGCACTCTGCAATAACATACATGATGGCACATTAATCAGTCAAGAGATCACTGAGGAGGGCTGAAATGTGTAAACACAAACACAGTTGTTTATCCAAATCCATATGTATCCACTTTTATCTGTCAATTTTCTTCATTTCTTCTACTTTATACCCACAGTTGAAGTTCTGTTGCCAGTCTGTTCAGCTCCTCTGCATGCTCTTCGGCCCTGATAACGATATCCAGCTTTTCCATAGTTTGGGAGATTCTATTTAACCTCTTCATGAGATCCGTCTTGGCACCATCCACCTGAGCTGCAAGATGCTCTAATTCCTGCAAGTTACGCATAATAAAGTCAATTTAGAATACACACAAAAACTAGTTTGAAATCATCTCATTACTTTACGAAGAGTTCAGAGATGCTCACTTACCTTTTTACTCTCCTTGAGCATTGAGAAGAGGTCTGTAATATTCCTCAACTGATCTTTAGTCATTTCAATCATAGGAAGGAGCGAACTTTTTTCCTTCTCCAGCTGAGCTCGAAGTTTCTGGCAGAATGATGAACAAAGTGAGGAGAATGCATCAGTACGACACTATATTGTATCGCGGATCAGATCTAGACGTGCGTTTCACATTACCAGCAGATCTTGCAGTGTGGCATCACTCCTCAGGTTGAGGCCCTGTGTCCGGCCCACTGTGTCCTCTGCATCTAACAGCAGCTTGGCCAGCTCCCTCAGAGAAGAGTCAGAGGTCATCAGAGAGACGGCCGTCCGGTTAGCTCCAGCCTGGCTGGTGTCCAGAGGAACTGACATGTTCCTGATCAGGTCCAATACTAAGGAGAACACACAATTTAGATTTTACATGCTGATTTTATACACTGTCCACAGTTATGACAAATTATCTGTGAGGCAGTAATGTATCCCAGAGTTTCCAAAGAGCTACTAACCCTAAAAGAATTCCCTTATTCTGGGTTTTACTGGAGAGTTTCAGAATACTGTTTCAGTGGCTTTTCCACCCTGAAAGAGGTGGAGAACACTAAAAACGTTTCAGCCACATTTTTTAGCCATAACTATTGTGCTGCATTCAGGTGCTGGTGGGAAGGCAGACATCTGGGAATTCCATGTCGGCTGCTAAACAGCGTTGCCTTCACGTGCTATTTCCTCAGAGAATCAAACCCGGAAGACAAACAATAAACAAACATAAACTTTTACAGAAGCTGCAGCTTTGCAAGTTGGAGAATTGTACAGCGTTGGTAGCGGGTTGGGCTCTACCAAGTGCCTTCTAGTTAAAAGATGTTTCAAAGTGTATGGGATTAGGTAAGGAACAATATAATGGAAACACCAACATAACCCTTCCCCTGCACCAAGATCCCCTCTCAGGGAAATCAGTAAAGGCATCTCCATGATTTTGTCCATACATTAAAGTGAATCACAATACAAAACAAAAAAAAAATCATCTCACATTTGTATGCCTTTTCTTGCTCCTTTCCAGCTTTCTTTCTCTGAGCGGTGCAGCCTCTTTCTCTCATTTCCTGCACGATGCGCTGAGCCTCCTGCACCATCCTGGCTATGTCGCCTTCAGGAACAGTGATGGAATCTTCAGGTTTCGCCTCACTCAGCTGCTTTATGAGATCTGACAAATCACGGTGAGATAAAGTACTGGTAATAATACATCTGGTGCTGAGGCGTGCTGACACAACAACAAAAAGTCCAAGACACAGCAAATGATTTCGTAAACATGTCACACAAAGCCTTGTATGAGGCAGAAATGACCTGCTGGCCCAAATAGCAGAAAAAAAGTTTATAAGTCATAATATGATATGTACAGGATATCTATACAATGTATTAAAAGTTAAATTAATTGAATTTTATTTTGCACTACTTTTCGTAAGACCTGAGTAAAATCTCATAGCACACATGCAGAATTGTTGAGTTATGCTATGACAATGTGAAGGCACATTTCAGACATGTGTAATTGTTACGTACTCTGTATTGTCATGAGGAGAGCTTCAGCCTCAGAGAGAAGATCCTCTGCTCTCAGCTTTGTTCCATTCACATTCTCCAAGACGTCCTCAGAATCTGATAAAGTTTTCTGACTCTGTAAAGGTGATAATACCATATCAAAGTACAGTACAGTACAGTGTTCCCACATGAATTTCTGTGCATGACCTGTATACACTGCGCTCCAGAAAGAAAAAGGGCTCATTCATAAAACTGACATGCAAGGTTAGGGTGACTTTATGGGCCGAGACTGCTATGGTAGAGCGTTGTCTTATTTATTAGTTTTACCGTGTGCATTTTTGCAGCAGCGCCACTTTTGATCACTGGCATGTTGTGTTAAAATACCTCCTGCTGTAGTCAGACGGTAATTCACACTTATGAATTATTTATCCCAAGTGCAATTAGCCTCCTAAACTCCAGATTTATCTTTGTTATTGCAGATGCAACACTTTCCCTTCCTTCAGTAGGCTCAGAAGCCAACTTATGTATTCCATTTTTAATGCTTTTAATGTGTAGTACTACGTGTGTTGTGTACTGATGTGTCTTTTTGTATCCCAATCTATTCTATTCTATTATATTCCTTGGTTGTTTTTATTTTGAGGAAAACTGTCTCCAGATACCTTGTCTATCAGCCGACTCAGGTCTTCTCTGACAACGTCCACTTCTGCTTCAAGCTGTCCAACCTTTGGACCCAGACTATTCATAGCAGTGCTGTACCTTCCAACCAGAACCTGCAAAACACCAGAGGTGACAGGACTCTGAACAAGAAGAAACATTATTGTGTCCAGCTATGAGTCTTAGCACCACATTTATGAGAGGGATTGTGATCACTTTTGTTGTAAAACAAAGCTATAAAGGGCAAATGTCTTCGTGGCTTGTTCAAGTTTGCACTGATACTTGCATGATTCAGTACCTTGGTTTCAGAGATGTTGGCCTCCAGTCTATTCAGCATGGAGAGTGAACCAGTGCCTTGACTGATGTTCTTGAGTTGATGCTTCAGCCGAGCCAGTTCATCATCCATCCTCTCCAAGTCGTTCAGTAAGGCATCAGTGCAGCTGTCGCATTCTGCCAGTGAGTACAAGGAGAGGATGAAATTATCTGGTTAGTTCCGAGTATGAACTGCAATGCTGATGATGAAAAGAATGGATGAGACTGGCTGAAACTAGGAATTCATCAACAAAGTCTTTGCTGTATCAAGGTTTTTCTAGCTCACAGCATCCTTGAGTGCCATAACACGATTGTAGGATTGGAGTTCAAAACACACAAACCATGGCAGTGGTCACTGGAGCCGGCATCACCAGATGTTACGCACTCTGAAAGGAAATTAAAACATAGTGACTGCAGGAAAAAAAAATGGAATGAATCTCTGATATGTTACATGATTTCGGTATATAAGAAAGATTGTACAACTGGATGCAGTGACAGGAGAATTTCTATTAAACCAGGCATTTGTGTCTATTCTTGCGAGTATGCATACTTACCTCCAGTCAGATAATCACAAATGTTAAAGGGCCCATCATTACAGTTGCAAGGCTGGCAGCTGCCTCCATATATCATTGGATTACCATAGTAACCAGCAGCACATCTTAAGAAGAGTAGAAACCAAAAAGGAAAAGGCTTACTTTACAGCTTTGATACTTTTAGGGTTTAGGATGCAGAAGTATGCTGTATTGATGACCATGATGTAACGATATTTGTGTTTATGTGGAATTTCTTGAATTGCAACACACCTCTCACACCTGGTCCCATGGTAGCCCAGTTTACACAAGCATTCAACCACTCCCAAGTCGATGTCCAGACAAGCCAATGCAAAACTACAGGAAGAATAAACCGTCAAGCTTCAGCATGTTTTTTTTTTTTTTTTTCAAGAATGCTCATTATGGCCCAGAGTAAAAAAAATCAGTTTAGCTTTATTGAGATGATAGAGTAGGTAAACAATAACTGACTTGTTCCATGCGAAGGGGCATGGACAGGCATGGCAGGTCCTCTGGGCTGCGTTGCCATAGTAACCTTCTTTACATCGCTCACATCGATTCCCATCCGTGTTGAACTGACAGTTCTGGAGGCCAATCAGATGAAACACGTGACCGACAAATGCCAGTATCTTTAAGTGTGCTGTAAATCAACAACTGATAATGTGCCTCTGTGTGCATGCGTGTGTGTGCATGCGTGTGTGTGCACGTGTGTGTGTGTGTGTGTGTGTGTGTGAAGGAGAGAGAAAACCAACCAGGCAGTTCCCTGTATGCCCGTCACACTCATTGGAGAGTCCATTGCAGCTACAAGGCACACACTGACCCCTGCGTGGGCCGGTCCACTCTCTGTAGAAGCCGGAGCTGCAACTCTGTATGGACACAGAGAGACAATAAAACTGTTGTAGAATAATAAAAATAAGCACATTCTCCACCATGTGACCTGGTAAAGAGGGATCTATTATCGCAAAGTAATAAAACTGCAAAAGTAATTCATCGCATGAGCATGTAAAGTAAATATCTTGTACGTATGTGTCAGATAAATTTTGTTACCAAGAAAATACACGTGTCTCAACTCATCTGAGTTGTAAATCAAGGTGTGGCATGTTGAACAAAGGGATGGAGAAAGAACAATAGAGAATGCTTAGTGACACACATTTTGAAGAGAGAGTGTGTCAGAAATTAAGCAAATATACTTTATATATTAAGCCCTGATGAAGGCTTTGGTAGCCGCAACACGTAAGTTGCAATAAGAGCGATTTTTATGCCTGAGATATAATTACATTTTTTAACACTACACCCCACGTGAATGCCTTGCACTTCATGATTTATTTATTTATTTAATACTCTGATCTATTCCCAAAGAGTCCCAGCGGAGGTAATACAAAGCACTCCTTCCCTTTTTTTGACTATACTTTGTGACTTTTTATTTTTCTAATAATTATCAAAGAATGTCAGGAATTGTATATAGTGACATCAAAGTAGCAATGCTTTGACAGGGGTCAAACAGCAGGCAAGAACAATCTTGGGTGTAATATTAACTGATTACATTGTTTTGCGTCACAGCATGTGTAACCTCCTCATTAGCAAAATCTGATGTAAGGAAACCATTAAGGTTCAGAAAACCCAACAAAGAAATTGTGAAGAGCCGCATTACCTGAGTGATGGCAGCTGCTGTCTGGTTGCTGAGCGAAGGATCGCAGTACTTTTTATGTCTGTGTGGCCTCTGATGGATCTGGTTGAGATTGCCATGCCAACACTTTGGATGTTTCTGTGTTGCAGTCTGTGCAGCAGTGCTGGGGCAAATCACAGCACAGCAGAGCAAAAACAACCACAGTGCACAGCAAAGCAAAAATATATTCCTCTGCATTATCAGCTACTCAGTGAGCTTACTGTCAGAGTTCAGCAGTGGAGAGAATGAACAGGAGAGCTCCTCTTCCCCCAGGTAAACCTTGGAGCAGAGGGTGTGTGCTTATTTTTTCTCTGATAGACATGCAGAGAAGCTGAACTGTACAAAGTCAAAAGTATTGGTGAGTATGGAGTGTATGCACATGATTAGGTTCAAAGTTCAACAAGGTGTGGTTGTACTGTGAAACGTTCAGTGGTTTTGAAAGCAGCAGAGCGGCGCATGGCACAGATAGTGTGTGAACTGTGTACCACAGGGAAGTGGAAAGCTTTAACCCAAGTGAACTGCTCAAACAATGCAACATGCATAGCATATGACAAATACAGCAAGTAGAAGAAATGGTTATAATTTTTATTAGCAGTCAGTCCATAAGTTAACAATGTTTTAATTACACAGTTTATACCTTACTGGTGGAATATGTACTGTAATTGCTAATTATTGAAATCTGCTCAAACTTGTCCCATAAGAAACACATTAAACATTTATTTGCATCGGTATTACAAAGCACCATCTTGTTTTATTTCAAGTTGCGGGCCTGAACCCCCGAGGCCCCACTGCCCCCCCTCCCCTAAACCCAATGTAAATAAAATTCACAGAAACACAAGACATGGGAGACTGAGCCAATCATCACTATTACTGTGTTACTGTCATATAAATGCATTTTAGAAATATCAGACACATAGTTTGCCTTGTATAGTGCAGAATAGTATCTCTGGAGCAATGAAATGTACAGTATATTATTCAGCAAACAGCTGCCAATCTGCATTTTTTAGGTTGGAATCAATTGACAAAAATGCACTAATTTTTCCCTGCTAGTCTGTTTTGAATCATGTGCATTTTGCTTCAGTAGAACATTTTCTCCTTTAAGCACACATATGATGCCCCCATCTGAATTCATGGACTTGCAGCCACCAATTTTATCAGTCCTAGGTATCCATATTGATGTCAGTCACTTGAAACATGGATAAAAAGTCAGACTTCTAAATCACTTACAAACTATATCTACTACTACTATATAATTGCCATGTGACTCAGATAATGTTTTTAAATTTCTCATCAGTCTCTACCAAGTATTCAATACTCTAACAAGTATTACTGTAAGAAAAAATACTAATTGTTTGCAGTCTCAAGACACAACATGAGAGATAAAATCAAAATGTGGCTAACATTGCTCACTGAATCATTCAGTATCCTTTGACAGTGAGTGATTTGTTTAAAACTAACAAATGGGGAACCCTGAGTGACTCCATCTGGCATATTCTCCAGGGGGCTGGGGCTACATTTCATAATTATTACTTACAAGAAAAAATAAGGCACAAGGCATGTGATAGTGTTCCATATTTGATGATTTCTACCAATAAAATGACTTTTTTGGAACATTAATTTAATCTCTGGCTACAGATATAAGCAATACTGTTCCACGTGTTGGTGTATGGGCCACATCCCTGAGAATAGTAATGTGTTAGCTGCAAAAGACTGATGGGAGTCTTTGCAAAAACATTATCTACAGAGTTTTCACAAAAGTTCAGTACAGACAAACAAAAAGAAAACACAGAATGGACGACAAGAGTACTTTTGAAACTCTAACATGAGTTGGTATGATAAATATGAGAAACAAATGGTTTTCTTCTCTGGTGCTCCATTGAAAATCCAGTCAAAGAACCCGACATAATACTTTACTCTTCAGCATCTTTATCAGACTCATAGAATAGGATACAAGGCGTAGCTCGCAATGCCACAGGTGTTGCTGCCGTCCCGGATCATTCGCATGTAGCCACCCTCACCCCAACTGCTACCCCAGCTATGGATAAAAAAAAAAAAAACATATTCATATTAATATATTCATATTAAAACAATAGAATCAAAGGAAACAAAGTGATCTGTAATTCCAAATATCATTGTGAAGACTAAATCATATTTTATGTGATCTCTTTTATTTATCTTTATGTGATTAACAGTGTTGTTCTGTCTCCTACCTATTTTTGATGATCCAATAGTCTTGGCCTCCTTCTGAGCCAAAGCCAACCAGCAGAACTGCGTGACTCAGATTGTTGGGGTTGCAGTTGGACTCCTCGTATATTCCTGTAGGAGAAACTCAGATTGTAAAAATCCTTCTCTTTTCATTGCTAACATTGTATAGAGTGGGTTATTTTATGAGAATGAACCTGAGCTGTAGAACAGGAAGCTTGAATGATCTGCATCGATAGCCACTGTGATTGGCCCGATGGTTGCCACGGCATCAGCCAGGGCCTGCTCATCTCCCTTGGGTATGAACCTGTAGTCTGCAATATGAGCAACTGAAAGTCTGCTGTCATAGAAGCAGGGCTGGGTGTCCTGTGGAGAGAGGAATGCAGTGGTGAACCTTTATTTATCCAGAGGTCCAGACTCAAACATTTAACTGCTATAGCAGGGTTGGGGCCATTCATGAATTTAATTGAGAATGCATGGTAAATTCCAATGCAGTTCCTGGAATTGGAATTGGAATTGGAATTGGAATTTGGAATTGGAATTACACCCAGCTCTAAGGAAACAGAATTGGAATTGAATTGGAATGACAGGAAACAGAATTGAATTCCATGAAATTCCACTTCTAAGAGAGTTTGTCCTGACTTGCTAAACATTATAAATCAAACATGAATCAAATAAAAAACAATGAAACAAATCAAATACATTAAAGCATAATGTATGGATTACGATTACATGTTATGTATCAAATACCACCTGAAAGGCACCTTTAACATTTTATGATATTCAGTGTTGATAATATATAACACTGTAATCTCAGATATGTGGTAAGAAAAAAACAACAACAACATGTAACTTTATAGAATTAAATTCAACTTCCTGAAATTCCAATTCAATTCCAATTCTGTTTCCTGTAGGTTTTTTTTTCCAATTCCAATTCCTCAGTTGAACTAAAATTGATGAGTTAATTCATGGCTTGACCCCAACCCTGGAGCCTATAGCCTTACCACTGAGGTGTATGGATAGGTGCTTTCAGACTGCAGCCCATTGCTGACCACGTAGTCGTAGGCATTGGCCATCCAGGCACCATTGCAGCCATAGGTACCGTAAGATCTAGAGCAGTCTACCAGGTTCTGCTCACTCAAGGAGACCAGCTGACCGGTCCTCTTGTATATTTGTCCCTCGATAGCTCCCGTAGTGCTAAACGCCCAGCAGGAGCCACAATAACCCTTTGAGGAAAACAATTAAAACACACAGTATATTTGAGGGTGTCAGGATGAGACCTTGATAGATTTTCTATAACTCACTTTAAATTAATTTAGAAACGTCTTACCTGATCTTTCACCTCAGTGACGTAGCCCATCGCCCTGTAGTCCACAGTCAAAGCCCCCAGCTTCTCCGCATTGTGACGCAGCCGGCGAGCCGAGACGTTCTTCCCCCTCTTCACAAATTGGGCATTTATCATGGCACCTTGCAAAACCTGGTATTCTTGTCTCGTCTACATGGAGAACAAAAAGAAGTTTGTCTTCAGATATTTCTCATTCAGGCTATCTAGAATTTGACAATCCTGTTTATCAAAACAATTTCTCTAACTGATTAGAACCAACTGATTTAGTTGTTAGATGTTACTGCCATCCTCAGTTTTGACACTGTATCTGCTTCATGACAACTCAGAAAGCAATTACTGAACTAAACAAATCACAGATCAAGTTGAAATAACTTGTTATAGTAAATGTCTGTTTGTGATGACTAAGAAGGTAAAAAATGAGTTAAAGAATAACGTTCCAATAGCTCAACTCAATTCCTTAGGTCACAGATAAAGGTCAGTTAACTGGACAATTGTTGAATACTTGTTGATTTTGCAGTTTTTACTGTTTACATCATACCCCAGCCATGTTGGGTATTTTAAGTCAACAGCTAAATTTCAGTGGCATGAACTAATTAATCAGATGTTCATGCCACTGAAAATTGCTGAATGACTTAATTTAAAATACCCAAAATGGCTGGATTATTTGTGATTGTAAAGGGTAAAACCTTTGACAGAGATGAAAACAATATTCACCAATAACAGTAAATAATCATTACCAGGTCGCCGTATTTATTCATGGTCATAGTGAACAGCTTTGCCCCTACGAAAAACCCTTCATTATTCTGTTCTATCATCCTCTTGTTATCCTCCCAGATGATTCTCCTCTCCATGTCGTCCTGCTGGGTGACAGAAAACACACAAAAGCAAAACTTAAAATAAAGTATAAACCTCAAGTGAAGAAATACATGTTTTCACAAGGATATATAAGTGAATGAGAGACACACATGTTCATATTGAGAAGTGCAGTCTAACCATTTCATCGTAGGAGATGCCGTGGTTGATCTTCCAGATCTGCCACTCGGTCAGCACCTCCTCATCCGAGTCTGAAGCCACCTGCCTCGGCCCACACAGCAGGACAGAGAGCAGCACGACGCTCACCATGTAGCGGGTCCATTGGACTACGACAGGAGGATCACAGTGTTATTATTTGTGCCTATTTATTGTACGATTGTGAATTGTTCTATCATATAGGCCTACAGCCAATGGCAAAACTACTAGGACACATGTGTGAAATTGGTTCTTTTTGCTGTAGTACTGAAATTTGCAAGTCTGATCACAAGATGAATAGGTGAGCAATGTATGAGCTGCCTGCTACTGATTCTGGCCATATATTTGCATATATATTAAAACATATTAGAGAAAGTTCTGCCATGTCCAAAATGCACCATTTTGCATAACAGTGTATCTAAATGAGAAGCTGTGTAAAGCTTATCCAATAGGATGAACTGTATTCTATACTACAGTATTAAATGAATGATTATAATTGACTAAATATCTGGGACAGAAAGCTATAATACC